>NW_026904433.1:0-24783 GCF_024500275.1 Phycodurus eques | reverse complement strand
TTGAAACACACGATCGATGGGAATCCAGCTTTCAGGGGAGGCCTCCCCCGAGTCTCTGGCCGGCTGTGGGGCCGAGCGGCAAGCGTTAAAGCACTCAGTTTCGCTCGAGTACCATGATGACCGATTTGACTTCGGCACAACTTTAGGTCGCTTAATTTCAGCCGAGCGGGCTAGGACTTCACACAGACAAGCCTTGGGAATCCAGCTTTCAAGGGAGGCCTCTTCCAAGCCTCTCGGAGGTCGTGGGGCCGAACGGCGAGCGTCGAAGCACGCGGTTTCGCTCCAGTAGTAGGCCTTTCTTGACTAAATTGTAACATGACAACCTATGTGACTTTGGCAGGACTTTTTAGCGCTTACTTTTGAGCTAGTGGGCTATGATTTGAAACAAACGATCGGTGGGAATCCAGCTTTCAGGGGAGGCCTCCCCCGAGTCTCTGGACAGCTGTGTGGCCGAGCGGCGAGCGTTAAAGCACTCAGTTTCGCTCGAGTACCATGACGACCGATTTGACTTCGGCACGACTTTAGGTCGCTTAATTTCAGCCGAGCGGTCTAGGAATTCACACAGACAAGCCGTGGAAATCCAGCTTTCAAGGGAGGCCTCTTCCAAGCCTCTCGGAGCTCGTGGGGCCGAACGGCGAGCGTCGAAGCACTCGGTTTCGCTCCAGTAGTAGGCCTTTATTGACTAAATTGTAACATGACAACCTATGTGACTTTGGCAGGACTTTTTAGCGCTTACTTTTGATCTAGTGGGCTAAGATTTGAAACAAACGATCGGTGGGAATCCAGCTTTCAGGGGAGGCCTCCCCCAAGTCTCTGGACGGCTGTGGGACCGAGTGGCGAGTGTTAAAGCACTCAGTTTCACTCGAATACCATTACGACCGATTTGACTTCGGCACGACTTTAGGTCGCTTAATTTCAGCCTAGCGGGCTAGGAATTCAGACAGACAATCCTTGGGAATCCAGCTTTCAGTGGAGGCCTCTTCCAAGCCTCTCAGAGGTCGTGGGGCCGAACGGCGAGCGTCAAAGCACTCGGTTTCGCTCCAGTAGTAGGCCTTTATTGACTAAATTGTAACATGACGACCTATGTGACTTTGGCAGGACTTTTTAGCGCTTACTTTTGAGCTAGTGGGCTAAGATTTGAAACAAACGATCGGTGGGAATCCAGCTTTCAGGGGAGGCCTCCCCCGAGTCTCTGGACCGCTGTGGGGGCGAGCGGCAAGCGTTAAAGCACTCGGTTTCGCTCCAGTAGTAGGCCTTTATTCACTAAATTGTAACATGACGACCTATGTGACTTTGGCAGGACTTTTTAGCGCTTACTTTTGAGCTAGTGGGCTAAGATTTGAAACAAACGATCGGTGGGAATCCAGCTTTCAGGGGAGGCCTCTTCCAAGCCTCTCAGAGGTCGTGGGGCCGAACGGCGAGCGTTAAAGCACTCGGTTTCTCCCCAGTAGTAGGCCTTTATTGACTCAATTGTAACATGACGACCTATGTGACTTTGGCAGGACTTTTTAGCGCCTACTTTTGAACTAGTGGGCTAAGATTTGAAACAAACGATCGGTGGGAAACCAGCTTTCAGGGGAGGCCTCCCCCGAGTCTCTGGACAGCTGTGGGGCCGAACGGCGAGCGTCAAAGCACTCGGTTTCGCTCCAGTTGTAGGCCTTTATGGACTAAATTGTAACATGACGACCTATGTGACTTTGGCAGGACTTTTTAGCGCTTACTTTTGAGCTAGTGGGCTAAGATTTGAAACAAACGATCGGTGGGAATCCAGCTTTCAGGGGAGGCCTCCCCCGAGTCTCTGGACGGCTGTGGGACCGAGTGGCGAGCGTTAAAGCACTCAGTTTCGCTCTAATACCATTACGACCGATTTGACTTCGGCACGACTTTAGGTGACTTAATTTCAGCCTAGCGGGCTAGGAATTCACACATACAATCCTTGGGAATCCAGCTTTCAGGGGAGGCCTCTTCCAAGCCTTTCAGAGGTCGTGGGGCCGAACGGCGAGCGTCAAAGCACTCGGTTTCGCTCCAGTAGTAGGCCTTTATTGACTAAATTGTAACATGACGACCTATGTGACTTTGGCAGGACTTTTTAGCGCTCACTTTTGAGCTAGTGGGCTAAGATTTTGAACAAACGATCGGTGGGAATCCAGCTTTTAGGGGAGGCCTCCCCCGAGTCTCTGGACAGCTGTGTGGCCGAGCGGCGAGCGTTAAAGCACTCAGTTTCGCTCGAGTACCATGACGACCGATTTGACTTCGGCACGACTTTAGGTCGCTTAATATCAGCCGAGCGGGCTAGGAATTCACACAGACAAGCCGTGGGAATCCAGCTTTCAAGGGAGGCCTCTTCCAAGCCTCTCGGAGCTCGTGGGGCCGAACGGCGAGCGTCGAAGCACTCGGTTTCGCTCCAGTAGTAGGCCTTTATTGACTAAATTGTAACATGACAACCTATGTGACTTTGGCAGGACTTTTTAGCGCTTACTTTTGATCTAGTGGGCTAAGATTTGAAACAAACGATCGGTGGGAATCCAGCTTTCAGGGGAGGCCTCCCCCAAGTCTCTGGACGGCTGTGGGACCGAGTGGCGAGCGTTAAAGCACTCAGTTTCGCTCGAATACCATTACGACCGATTTGACTTCGGCACGACTTTAGGTCACTTAATTTCAGCCTAGCGGGCTAGGAATTCACACAGACAATCCTTGGGAATCCAGCTTTCAGTGGAGGCCTCTTCCAAGCCTCTCAGAGGTCGTGGGGCCGAACGGCGAGCGTCGAAGCACGCGGTTTCGCTCCAGTAGTAGGCCTTTCTTGACTAAATTGTAACATGACAACCTATGTGACTTTGGCAGGACTTTTTAGCGCTTACTTTTGAGCTAGTGGGCTATGATTTGAAACAAACGATCGGTGGGAATCCAGCTTTCAGGGGACGCCACCCCCGAGTCTCTGGACGGCTGTGGGACCGAGTGGCGAGTGTTAAAGCACTCGGTTTCGCTCCAGTAGTAGGTCTTTATTCACTAAATTGTAACATGACGACCTATGTGACTTTGGCAGGACTTTTTAGCGCTTACTTTTGAGCTAGTGGGCTAAGATTTTGAACAAACGATCGATGGGAATCCAGCTTTCAGGGGAGGCCTCCCCCGAGTCTCTGGACGGCTGTGGGGCCGAGCGGCAAGCGTTTAAAGCACTCAGTTTCGCTCGAGTACCATGATGACCGATTTGACTTCGGCACAACTTTAGGTCGCTTAATTTCAGCCGAGCGGGCTAGGACTTCACACAGACAAGCCTTGGGAATCCAGCTTTCAAGGGAGGCCTCTTCCAAGCCTCTCGGAGGTCGTGGGGCCGAACGGCGAGCGTCGAAGCACTCGGTTTCGCTCCAGTAGTAGGCCTTTCTTGACTAAATTGTAACATGACAACCTATGTGACTTTGGCAGGACTTTTTAGCGCTTACTTTTGAGCTAGTGGGCTAAGATTTGAAACAAACGATCGGTGGGAATCCAGCTTTTAGGGATGGCCTCCCCCGAGTCTCTGGACAGCTGTGTGGCCGAGCGGCGAGCGTTAAAGCACTCAGTTTCGCTCGAGTACCATGACGACCGATTTGACTTCGGCACGACTTTAGGTTGCTTAATTTCAGCCGAGCGGGCTAGGAATTCACACAGACAAGCCGTGGGAATCCAGCTTTCAAGGGAGGCCTCTTCCAAGCCTCTCGGAGCTCGTGGGGCCGAACGGCGAGCGTCGAAGCACTCGGTTTCGCTCCAGTAGTAGGCCTTTATTGACTAAATTGTAACATGACAACCTATGTGACTTTGGCAGGACTTTTTAGCGCTTACTTTTGATCTAGTGGGCTAAGATTTGAAACAAACGATCGGTGGGAATCCAGCTTTCAGGGGAGGCCTCCCCCAAGTCTCTGGACGGCTGTGGGACCGAGTGGCGAGTGTTAAAGCACTCAGTTTCACTCGAATACCATTACGACCGATTTGACTTCGGCACGACTTTAGGTCGCTTAATTTCAGCCTAGCGGGCTAGGAATTCACACAGACAATCCTTGGGAATCCAGCTTTCAGTGGAGGCCTCTTCCAAGCCTCTCAGAGGTCGTGGGGCCGAACGGCGAGCGTCAAAGCACTCGGTTTCGCTCCAGTAGTAGGCCTTTCTTGACTAAATTGTAACATGACGACCTATGTGACTTTGGCAGGACTTTTTAGCGCTTACTTTTGAGCTAGTGGGCTAAGATTTGAAACAAACGATCGGTGGGAATCCAGCTTTCAGGGGAGGCCTCCCCCGAGTCTCTGGACCGCTGTGGGGCCGAGCGGCAAGCGTTAAAGCACTCGGTTTTGCTCCAGTAGTAGGCCTTTATTCACTAAATTGTAACATGACGACCTATGTGACTTTGGCAGGACTTTTTAGCGCTTACTTTTGAGCTAGTGGGCTAAGATTTGAAACAAACGATCGGTGGGAATCCAGCTTTCAGGGGAGGCCTCTTCCAAGCCTCTCAGAGGTCGTGGGGCCGAACGGCGAGCGTTAAAGCACTCGGTTTCTCCCCAGTAGTAGGCCTTTATTGACTCAATTGTAACATGACGACCTATGTGACTTTGGCAGGACTTTTTAGCGACTACTTTTGAACTAGTGGGCTAAGATTTGAAACAAACGATCGGTGGGAAACCAGCTTTCAGGGGAGGCCTCCCCCGAGTCTCTGGACAGCTGTGGGGCCGAACGGCGAGCGTCAAAGCACTCGGTTTCGCTCCAGTTGTAGGCCTTTATGGACTAAATTGTAACATGACGACCTATGTGACTTTGGCAGGACTCTTTAGCGCTTACTTTTGAGCTAGTGGGCTAAGATTTGAAACAAACGATCGGTGGGAATCCAGCTTTCAGGGGAGGCCTCCCCCGAGTCTCTGGACGGCTGTGGGACCGAGTGGCGAGCGTTAAAGCACTCAGTTTCGCTCTAATACCATTACGACCGATTTGACTTCGGCACGACTTTAGGTGACTTAATTTCAGCCTAGCGGGCTAGGAATTCACACATACAATCCTTGGGAATCCAGCTTTCAGGGGAGGCCTCTTCCAAGCCTCTCAGAGGTCGTGGGGCCGAACGGCGAGCGTCAAAGCACTCGGTTTCGCTCCAGTAGTAGGCCTTTATTGACTAAATTGTAACATGACGACCTATGTGACTTTGGCAGGACTTTTTAGCGCTCACTTTTGAGCTAGTGGGCTAAGATTTTGAACAAACGATCGATGGGAATCCAGCTTTCAGGGGAGGCCTCCCCCGAGTCTCTGGACGGCTGTGGGGCCGAGCGGCAAGCGTTAAAGCACTCAGTTTCGCTCGAGTACCATGATGACCGATTTGACTTCGGCACGACTTTAGGTAGCTTAATTTCAGCCGAGCGGGCTAGGACTTCACACAGACAAGCCTTGGGAATCCAGCTTTCAAGGGAGGCCTCTTCCAAGCCTCTCGGAGGTCGTGGGGCCGAACGGCGAGCGTCGAAGCACTCGGTTTCGCTCCAGTAGTAGGCCTTTCTTGACTAAATTGTTACATGACAACCTATGTGATTTTGGCAGGACTTTTTAGCGCTTACTTTTGAGCTAGTGGGCTAAGATTTGAAACAAACGATCGGTGGGAATCCAGCTTTTAGGGGAGGCCTCCCCCGAGTCTCTGGACAGCTGTGTGGCCGAGCGGCGAGCGTTAAAGCACTCAGTTTCGCTCGAGTACCATGACGACCGATTTGACTTCGGCACGACTTTAGGTCGCTTAATTTCAGCCGAGCGGTCTAGGAATTCACACAGACAAGCCGTGGAAATCCAGCTTTCAAGGGAGGCCTCTTCCAAGCCTCTCGGAGCTCGTGGGGCCGAACGGCGAGCGTCGAAGCACTCGGTTTCACTCCAGTAGTAGGCCTTTATTGACTAAATTGTAACATGACGACCTATGTGACTTTGGCAGGGCTTTTTAGCACTCACTTTTGAGCTAGTGGGCTAAGATTTGAAACAAACGATCGGTGGGAATCCAGCTTTCAGGGGACGCCACCCCCGAGTCTCTGGACGGCTGTGGGACCGAGTGGCGAGTGTTAAAGCACTCGGTTTCGCTCCAGTAGTAGGTCTTTATTCACTAAATTGTAACATGACGACCTATGTGACTTTGGCAGGACTTTTTAGCGCTTACTTTTGAGCTATTGGGCTAAGATTTTGAACAAACGATCGATGGGAATCCAGCTTTCAGGGGAGGCCTCCCCCGAGTCTCTGGACGGCTGTGGGGCCGAGCGGCATGCGTTAAAGCACTCAGTTTCGCTCGAGTACCATGATGACCGATTTGACTTCGGCACAACTTTAGGTCGCTTAATATCAGCCGAGCGGGCTAGGAATTCACACAGACAAGCCGTGGGAATCCAGCTTTCAAGGGAGGCCTCTTCTAAGCCTCTCGGAGCTCGTGGGGCCGAACGGCGAGCGTCGAAGCACTCTGTTTCGCTCCAGTAGTAGGCCTTTCTTGACTAAATTGTAACATGACAACCTATGTGACTTTGGCAGGACTTTTTAGCGCTTACTTTTGAGCTAGTGGGCTAAGATTTGAAACAAACGATCGGTGGGAATCCAGCTTTTAGGGATGGCCTCCCCCGAGTCTCTGGACAGCTGTGTGGCCGAGCGGCGAGCTTCAAAGCACTCGGTTTCTCCCCAGTAGTAGGCCTTTATTGACTAAATTGTAACATGACAACCTATGTGATTTTGGCAGGACTTTTTAGCGCTTACTTTTGAGCTAGTGGGCTAAGATTTGAAACAAACGATCGGTGGGAATCCAGCTTTTAGGGGAGGCCTCCCCCGAGTCTCTGGACAGCTGTGTGGCCGAGCGGCGAGCGTTAAAGCACTCAGTTTCGCTCGAGTACCATGACGACCGATTTGACTTCGGCACGACTTTAGGTCGCTTAATTTCAGCCGAGCGGTCTAGGAATTCACACAGACAAGCCGTGGAAATCCAGCTTTCAAGGGAGGCCTCTTCCAAGCCTCTCGGAGCTCGTGGGGCCGAACGGCGAGCGTCGAAGCACTCGGTTTCACTCCAGTAGTAGGCCTTTATTGACTAAATTGTAACATGACGACCTATGTGACTTTGGCAGGGCTTTTTAGCACTCACTTTTGAGCTAGTGGGCTAAGATTTGAAACAAACGATCGGTGGGAATCCAGCTTTCAGGGGACGCCACCCCCGAGTCTCTGGACGGCTGTGGGACCGAGTGGCGAGTGTTAAAGCACTCGGTTTCGCTCCAGTAGTAGGTCTTTATTCACTAAATTGTAACATGACGACCTATGTGACTTTGGCAGGACTTTTTAGCGCTTACTTTTGAGCTATTGGGCTAAGATTTTGAACAAACGATCGATGGGAATCCAGCTTTCAGGGGAGGCCTCCCCCGAGTCTCTGGACGGCTGTGGGGCCGAGCGGCATGCGTTAAAGCACTCAGTTTCGCTCGAGTACCATGATGACCGATTTGACTTCGGCACAACTTTAGGTCGCTTAATTTCAGCCGAGCGGGCTAGGACTTCACACAGACAAGCCTTGGGAATCCAGCTTTCAAGGGAGGCCTCTTCCAAGCCTCTCGGAGGTCGTGGGGCCGAACGGCGAGCGTCGAAGTACTCGGTTTCGCTCCAGTAGTAGGCCTTTCTTGACTAAATTGTAACATGACAACCTATGTGATTTTGGCAGGACTTTTTAGCGCTTACTTTTGAGCTAGTGGGCTAAGATTTGAAACAAACGATCGGTGGGAATCCAGCTTTTAGGGGAGGCCTCCCCCGAGTCTCTGGACAGCTGTGTGGCCGAGCGGCGAGCGTTAAAGCACTCAGTTTCGCTCGAGTACCATGACGACCGATTTGACTTCGGCACGACTTTAGGTCGCTTAATATCAGCCGAGCGGGCTAGGAATTCACACAGACAAGCCATGGGAATCCAGCTTTCAAGGGAGGCCTCTTCTAAGCCTCTCGGAGCTCGTGGGGCCGAACGGCGAGCGTCGAAGCACTCTGTTTCGCTCCAGTAGTAGGCCTTTCTTGACTAAATTGTAACATGACAACCTATGTGACTTTGGCAGGACTTTTTAGCGCTTACTTTTGAGCTAGTGGGCTAAGATTTGAAACAAACGATCGGTGGGAATCCAGCTTTTAGGGATGGCCTCCCCCGAGTCTCTGGACAGCTGTGTGGCCGAGCGGCGAGCTTCAAAGCACTCGGTTTCTCCCCAGTAGTAGGCCTTTATTGACTAAATTGTAACATGACGATCTATGTGACTTTGGCAGGACATTTTAGCGCGTACTTTTGAACGAGTGGGCTAAGATTTGAAAAAAACGATCGGTGGGAAACCAGCTTTCAGGGGAGGCCTCCCCCGAGTCTCTGGACAGCTGTGGGGCCGAACGGCGAGCGTTACAGCACTCTGTTTCGGTCCAGTAATAGGCCTTTATTGACTAAATTGTAACATGACGACCTATGTGATTTTGGCAGGACTTTTTAGCGCTTACGTTTGAGCTAGTGGGCTAAGATTTAAAACAAACGATCGGTGGGAATCCAGCTTTCAGGGGAGGCCTCTTCCAAGCCTCTCAGAGGTCGTGGGGCCGAACGGCGAGCGTTAAAGCACTCGGTTTCTCCCCAGTAGTAGGCCTTTATTGACTAAATTGTAACATGACGATCTATGTGACTTTGGCAGGACTTTTTAGCGCCTACTTTTGAGCTAGTGGGCTAAGATTTGAAACAAACGATCGGTGGGAATCCAGCTTTCAGGGGAGGCCTCCCCCAAGTCTCTGGATGGCTGTGGGACCGAGTGGCGAGCGTTAAAGCACTCAGTTTCGCTCGAATACCATTACGACCGATTTGACTTCGGCACGACTTTAGGTCACTTAATTTCAGCCTAGCGGGCTAGGAATTCACACAGACAATCCTTGGGAATCCAGCTTTCAGTGGAGGCCTCTTCCAAGCCTCTCAGAGGTCGTGGGGCCGAACGGCGAGCGTCAAAGCACTCGGTTTCGCTCCAGTAGTAGGCCTTTATTGACTAAATTGTAACATGACGACCTATGTGACTTTGGCAGGACTTTTTAGCGCTTACTTTTGAGCTAGTGGGCTAAGATTTTAAACAAACGATCGGTGGGAATCCAACTTTCAGGGGAGGCCTCCCCCGAGTCTCTGGACCGCTGTGGGGCCGAGCGGCATGCGTTAAAGCACTCGGTTTCGCTCCAGTAGTAGGCATTTATTCACTAAATTGTAACATGACGACCTATGTGACTTTGGCAGGACTTTTTAGCGCTTACTTTTGAGCTAGTGGGCTAAGATTTGAAACAAACGATTGGTGGGAATCCAGCTTTCAGGGGAGGCCTCTTCCAAGCCTCTCAGAGGTCGTGGGGCCGAACGGCGAGCGTTAAAGCAATCGGTTTCTCCCCAGTAGTAGGCCTTTATTGACTAAATTGTAACATGACGATCTATGTGACTTTGGCAGGACTTTTTAGCGCTTACTTTTGAGCTAGTGGGCTAAGATTTGAAACAAACGATCGGTGGGAATCCAGCTTTTAGGGATGGCCTCCCCCGAGTCTCTGGACAGCTGTGTGGCCGAGCGGCGAGCTTCAAAGCACTCGGTTTCTCCCCAGTAGTAGGCCTTTATTGACTAAATTGTAACATGACAACCTATGTGATTTTGGCAGGACTTTTTAGCGCTTACTTTTGAGCTAGTGGGCTAAGATTTGAAACAAACGATCGGTGGGAATCCAGCTTTTAGGGGAGGCCTCCCCCGAGTCTCTGGACAGCTGTGTGGCCGAGCGGCGAGCGTTAAAGCACTCAGTTTCGCTCGAGTACCATGACGACCGATTTGACTTCGGCACGACTTTAGGTCGCTTAATTTCAGCCGAGCGGTCTAGGAATTCACACAGACAAGCCGTGGAAATCCAGCTTTCAAGGGAGGCCTCTTCCAAGCCTCTCGGAGCTCGTGGGGCCGAACGGCGAGCGTCGAAGCACTCGGTTTCACTCCAGTAGTAGGCCTTTATTGACTAAATTGTAACATGACGACCTATGTGACTTTGGCAGGGCTTTTTAGCACTCACTTTTGAGCTAGTGGGCTAAGATTTGAAACAAACGATCGGTGGGAATCCAGCTTTCAGGGGACGCCACCCCCGAGTCTCTGGACGGCTGTGGGACCGAGTGGCGAGTGTTAAAGCACTCGGTTTCGCTCCAGTAGTAGGTCTTTATTCACTAAATTGTAACATGACGACCTATGTGACTTTGGCAGGACTTTTTAGCGCTTACTTTTGAGCTATTGGGCTAAGATTTTGAACAAACGATCGATGGGAATCCAGCTTTCAGGGGAGGCCTCCCCCGAGTCTCTGGACGGCTGTGGGGCCGAGCGGCATGCGTTAAAGCACTCAGTTTCGCTCGAGTACCATGATGACCGATTTGACTTCGGCACAACTTTAGGTCGCTTAATTTCAGCCGAGCGGGCTAGGACTTCACACAGACAAGCCTTGGGAATCCAGCTTTCAAGGGAGGCCTCTTCCAAGCCTCTCGGAGGTCGTGGGGCCGAACGGCGAGCGTCGAAGTACTCGGTTTCGCTCCAGTAGTAGGCCTTTCTTGACTAAATTGTAACATGACAACCTATGTGATTTTGGCAGGACTTTTTAGCGCTTACTTTTGAGCTAGTGGGCTAAGATTTGAAACAAACGATCGGTGGGAATCCAGCTTTTAGGGGAGGCCTCCCCCGAGTCTCTGGACAGCTGTGTGGCCGAGCGGCGAGCGTTAAAGCACTCAGTTTCGCTCGAGTACCATGACGACCGATTTGACTTCGGCACGACTTTAGGTCGCTTAATATCAGCCGAGCGGGCTAGGAATTCACACAGACAAGCCGTGGGAATCCAGCTTTCAAGGGAGGCCTCTTCTAAGCCTCTCGGAGCTCGTGGGGCCGAACGGCGAGCGTCGAAGCACTCTGTTTCGCTCCAGTAGTAGGCCTTTCTTGACTAAATTGTAACATGACAACCTATGTGACTTTGGCAGGACTTTTTAGCGCTTACTTTTGAGCTAGTGGGCTAAGATTTGAAACAAACGATCGGTGGGAATCCAGCTTTTAGGGATGGCCTCCCCCGAGTCTCTGGACAGCTGTGTGGCCGAGCGGCGAGCTTCAAAGCACTCGGTTTCTCCCCAGTAGTGGGCCTTTATTGACTAAATTGTAACATGACGATCTATGTGACTTTGGCAGGACATTTTAGCGCGTACTTTTGAACGAGTGGGCTAAGATTTGAAAAAAACGATCGGTGGGAAACCAGCTTTCAGGGGAGGCCTCCCCCGAGTCTCTGGACAGCTGTGGGGCCGAACGGCGAGCGTTACAGCACTCTGTTTCGGTCCAGTAATAGGCCTTTATTGACTAAATTGTAACATGACGACCTATGTGATTTTGGCAGGACTTTTTAGCGCTTACGTTTGAGCTAGTGGGCTAAGATTTAAAACAAACGATCGGTGGGAATCCAGCTTTCAGGGGAGGCCTCTTCCAAGCCTCTCAGAGGTCGTGGGGCCGAACGGCGAGCGTTAAAGCACTCGGTTTCTCCCCAGTAGTAGGCCTTTATTGACTAAATTGTAACATGACGATCTATGTGACTTTGGCAGGACTTTTTAGCGCCTACTTTTGAGCTAGTGGGCTAAGATTTGAAACAAACGATCGGTGGGAATCCAGCTTTCAGGGGAGGCCTCCCCCAAGTCTCTGGATGGCTGTGGGACCGAGTGGCGAGCGTTAAAGCACTCAGTTTCGCTCGAATACCATTACGACCGATTTGACTTCGGCACGACTTTAGGTCACTTAATTTCAGCCTAGCGGGCTAGGAATTCACACAGACAATCCTTGGGAATCCAGCTTTCAGTGGAGGCCTCTTCCAAGCCTCTCAGAGGTCGTGGGGCCGAACGGCGAGCGTCAAAGCACTCGGTTTCGCTCCAGTAGTAGGCCTTTATTGACTAAATTGTAACATGACGACCTATGTGACTTTGGCAGGACTTTTTAGCGCTTACTTTTGAGCTAGTGGGCTAAGATTTTAAACAAACGATCGGTGGGAATCCAACTTTCAGGGGAGGCCTCCCCCGAGTCTCTGGACCGCTGTGGGGCCGAGCGGCATGCGTTAAAGCACTCGGTTTCGCTCCAGTAGTAGGCATTTATTCACTAAATTGTAACATGACGACCTATGTGACTTTGGCAGGACTTTTTAGCGCTTACTTTTGAGCTAGTGGGCTAAGATTTGAAACAAACGATTGGTGGGAATCCAGCTTTCAGGGGAGGCCTCTTCCAAGCCTCTCAGAGGTCGTGGGGCCGAACGGCGAGCGTTAAAGCACTCGGTTTCTCCCCAGTAGTAGGCCTTTATTGACTAAATTGTAACATGACGATCTATGTGACTTTGGCAGGACTTTTTAGCGCCTACTTTTGAACTAGTGGGCTAAGATTTGAAACAAACGATCGGTGGGAAACCAGCTTTCAGGGGAGGCCTCCCCCGAGTCTCTGGACAGCTGTGGGGCCGAGCGGCGAGCGTTAAAGCACTCTGTTTCGATCCAGTAATAGGCCTTTATTGACTAAATTGTAACATGACGACCTATGTGATTTTGGCAGGACTTTTTAGCGCTTACGTTTGAGCTAGTGGGCTAAGATTTAAAACAAACGATCGGTGGGAATCCAGCTTTCAGGAGAGGCCTCTTCCAAGCCTCTCAGAGGTCGTGGGGCCGAACGGCGAGCGTTTAAGCACTCAGTTTCGGTCCAGTAGTAGGCCTTTATTGACTAAATTGTAACATGACAACCTATGTGACTTTGGCAGGACTTTTTAGCGCTTACTTTTGAGCTAGTGGGCTTTCAGGGGAGGCCTCCCCCGAGTCTCTGGACGGCTGTGGGGCGGAGCGGCAAGCGTTAAAGCACTCAGTTTCGTTCGAGTACCATGATGACCGATTTGACTTCGGCACAACTTTAGGTCGCTTAATTTCAGCCGAGCGGGCTAGGACTTCACACAGACAAGCCTTGGGAATCCAGCTTTCAAGGGAGGCCTCTTCCAAGCCTCTCGGAGGTCGTGGGGCCGAACGGCGAGCGTCGAAGCACTCGGTTTCGCTCCAGTAGTAGGCCATTCTTGACTAAATTGTAACATGACAACCTATGTGACTTTGGCAGTTCTTTTTAGCGCTTAATTTTGAGCTAGTGGGCTAAGATTTGAAACAAACGATCGGTGTGAATCCAGCTTTCAGGGGAGACCTCTCCCGAGTCTCTGGACGGCTGTGGGGCCGAGCGGCAAGCGTTAAAGCACTCAGTTTCGCTCGAGTACCATGACGACCGATTTGACTTCGGCACGACTTTAGGTCGCTTAATTTCAGCCGAGCGGGCTAGGAATTCACACAGACAAGCCTTGGGAATCCAGCTTTCAAGGGAGGCCTCTTCCAAGCCTCTCGGAGGTCGTGGGGCCGAACGGCGAGCGTCGAAGCACTCGGTTTCGCTCCAGTAGTCGGCCTTTCTTGACTAAATTGTAACATGACAACCTATGTGAGTTTGGCAGGACTTTTTAGCGCTTACTTTTGAGCTAGTGGGCTAAGATTTGAAACAAACGATCGGTGGGAATTCAGCTTTCAGGGGAGGCCTCCCCCAAGTCTCTGGACGGCTGTGGGCCCGAACGGCGAGCTTCAAAGCACTCGGTTTCTCCCCAGTAGTAGGCCTTTATTGACTAAATTGTAACATGAAGATCTATGTGACTTTGGCAGGACTTTTTAGCGCCTACTTTTGAACTAGTGGGCTAAGATTTGAAACAAACGATCGGTGCGAAACCAGCTTTCAGGGGAGACCTCCCCCGAGTCTCTGGACAGCTGTGGGGCCGAGCGGCGAGCGTTAAAGCACTCTGTTTCGGTCCAGTAATAGGCCTTTATTGACTAAATTGTAACATGACGACCTATGTGATTTTGGCAGGACTTTTTAGCGCTTACTTTTGAGCTAGTGGGCTAAGATTTGAAACAAACGATCGGTGGGAATCCAGCTTTCAGGGGAGGCCTCTTCCAAGCCTCTCAGAGGTCGTGGGGCCGAACGGCGAGCGTTAAAGCACTCAGTTTCGGTCCAGTAGTAGGCCTTTATTGACTAAATTGTAACATGACAACCTATGTGACTTTGGCAGGACTTTTTAGCGCTTACTTTTGAGCTAGTGGGCTAAGATTTGAAACAAACGATCGGTGGGAATCCAGCTTTCAGGGGAGGCCTCCCCCAAGTCTCTGGAGGGCTGTGGGACCGAGTGGCGAGTGTTAAAGCACTCAGTTTCGCTCGAATACCATTACGACCGATTTGACTTCGGCACGACTTTAGGTCACTTAATTTCAGCCTAGCGGGCTAGGAATTCACACAGACAATCCTTGGGAATGCAGCTTTCAGTGGAGGCCTCTTCCAAGCCTCTCAGAGGTCGTGGGGCCGAACGGCGAGCGTCAAAGCACTCGGTTTCGCTCCAATAGTAGGCCTTTATTGACTCAATTGTAACATGACGACCTATGTGACTTTGGCAGGACTTTTTAGCGCTTACTTTTGAGCTAGTGGGCTAAGATTTGAAACACACGATCGATGGGAATCCAGCTTTCAGGGGAGGCCTCCCCCGAGTCTCTGGACGGCTGTGGGGCCGAGCGGCAAGCGTTAAAGCACTCAGTTTCGCTCGAGTACCATGATGACCGATTTGACTTCGGCACAACTTTAGGTCGCTTAATTTCAGCCGAGCGGGCTAGGACTTCACACAGACAAGCCTTGGGAATCCAGCTTTCAAGGGAGGCCTCTTCCAAGCCTCTCAGAGGTCGTGGGGCCGAACGGTGAGCGTCGAAGTACGCGGTTTCGCTCCAGTAGTAGGCCTTTCTTGACTAAATTGTAACATGACAACCTATGTGACTTTGGCAGGACTTTTTAGCGCTTACGTTTGAGCTAGTGGGCTATGATTTGAAACAAACGATCGGTGGGAATCCAGCTTTCAGGGGAGGCCTCCCCCGAGTCTCTGGACGGCTGTGGGGCCGAACGGCGAGCTTCAAAGCACTCGGTTTCTCCCCAGTAGTAGGCCTTTATTGACTAAATTGTAACATGACGATCTATGTGACTTTGGCAGGACTTTTTAGCGCCTACTTTTGAACTAGTGGGCTAAGATTTGAAAAAAACGATCGGTGGGAATCCAGCTTTCAGGGGAGGCCTCTTCCAAGCCTCTCAGAGGTCGTGGGGCCGAACGGCGAGCGTCAAAGCACTCGGTTTCGCTCCAGTTGTAGGCCTTTATGGACTAAATTGTAACATGACGACCTATGTGACTTTGGCAGGACTTTTTAGCGCTTACTTTTGAGCTAGTGGGCTAAGATTTGAAACAAACGATCGGTGGGAATCCAGCTTTCAGGGGAGGCCTCCCCCGAGTCTCTGGACGGCTGTGGGACCGAGTGGCGAGCGTTAAAGCACTCAGTTTCGCTCTAATACCATTACGACCGATTTGACTTCGGCACGACTTTAGGTGACTTAATTTCAGCCTAGCGGGCTAGGAATTCACACATACAATCCTTGGGAATCCAGCTTTCAGGGGAGGCCTCTTCCAAGCCTCTCAGAGGTCGTGGGGCCGAACGGCGAGCGTTAAAGCACTCGGTTTCTCCCCAGTAGTAGGCCTTTATTGACTAAATTGTAACATGACGATCTATGTGACTTTGGCAGGACTTTTTAGCGCCTACTTTTGAGCTAGTGGGCTAAGATTTGAAACAAACGATCGGTGGGAATCCAGCTTTCAGGGGAGGCCTCCCCCAAGTCTCTGGATGGCTGTGGGACCGAGTGGCGAGCGTTAAAGCACTCAGTTTCGCTCGAATACCATTACGACCGATTTGACTTCGGCACGACTTTAGGTCACTTAATTTCAGCCTAGCGGGCTAGGAATTCACACAGACAATCCTTGGGAATCCAGCTTTCAGTGGAGGCCTCTTCCAAGCCTCTCAGAGGTCGTGGGGCCGAACGGCGAGCGTCAAAGCACTCGGTTTCGCTCCAGTAGTAGGCCTTTATTGACTAAATTGTAACATGACGACCTATGTGACTTTGGCAGGACTTTTTAGCGCTTACTTTTGAGCTAGTGGGCTAAGATTTTAAACAAACGATCGGTGGGAATCCAACTTTCAGGGGAGGCCTCCCCCGAGTCTCTGGACCGCTGTGGGGCCGAGCGGCATGCGTTAAAGCACTCGGTTTCGCTCCAGTAGTAGGCATTTATTCACTAAATTGTAACATGACGACCTATGTGACTTTGGCAGGACTTTTTAGCGCTTACTTTTGAGCTAGTGGGCTAAGATTTGAAACAAACGATTGGTGGGAATCCAGCTTTCAGGGGAGGCCTCTTCCAAGCCTCTCAGAGGTCGTGGGGCCTAACGGCGAGCGTTAAAGCACTCGGTTTCTCCCCAGTAGTAGGCCTTTATTGACTAAATTGTAACATGGCGAGCGTTTAAGCACTCAGTTTCGGTCCAGTAGTAGGCCTTTATTGACTAAATTGTAACATGACAACCTATGTGACTTTGGCAGGACTTTTTAGCGCTTACTTTTGAGCTAGTGGGCTTTCAGGGGAGGCCTCCCCCGAGTCTCTGGACGGCTGTGGGGCGGAGCGGCAAGCGTTAAAGCACTCAGTTTCGTTCGAGTACCATGATGACCGATTTGACTTCGGCACAACTTTAGGTCGCTTAATTTCAGCCGAGCGGGCTAGGACTTCACACAGACAAGCCTTGGGAATCCAGCTTTCAAGGGAGGCCTCTTCCAAGCCTCTCGGAGGTCGTGGGGCCGAACGGCGAGCGTCGAAGCACTCGGTTTCGCTCCAGTAGTAGGCCATTCTTGAGGCCTCCCCCAAGTCTCTGGACGGCTGTGGGGCCTTACTTTTGAGCTAGTGGGCTAAGATTTGAAACAAACGATCGGTGTGAATCCAGCTTTCAGGGGAGACCTCTCCCGAGTCTCTGGACGGCTGTGGGGCCGAGCGGCAAGCGTTAAAGCACTCAGTTTCGCTCGAGTACCATGACGACCGATTTGACTTCGGCACGACTTTAGGTCGCTTAATTTCAGCCGAGCGGGCTAGGAATTCACACAGACAAGCCTTGGGAATCCAGCTTTCAAGGGAGGCCTCTTCCAAGCCTCTCGGAGGTCGTGGGGCCGAACGGCGAGCGTCGAAGCACTCGGTTTCGCTCCAGTAGTAGGCCTTTCTTGACTAAATTGTAACATGACAACCTATGTGAGTTTGGCAGGACTTTTTAGCGCTTACTTTTGAGCTAGTGGGCTAAGATTTGAAACAAACGATCGGTGGGAATTCAGCTTTCAGGGGAGGCCTCCCCCAAGTCTCTGGACGGCTGTGGGCCCGAACGGCGAGCTTCAAAGCACTCGGTTTCTCCCCAGTAGTAGGCCTTTATTGACTAAATTGTAACATGAAGATCTATGTGACTTTGGCAGGACTTTTTAGCGCCTACTTTTGAACTAGTGGGCTAAGATTTGAAACAAACGATCGGTGCGAAACCAGCTTTCAGGGGAGACCTCCCCCGAGTCTCTGGACAGCTGTCGGGCCGAGCGGCGAGCGTTAAAGCACTCTGTTTCGGTCCAGTAATAGGCCTTTATTGACTAAATTGTAACATGACGACCTATGTGATTTTGGCAGGACTTTTTAGCGCTTACTTTTGAGCTAGTGGGCTAAGATTTGAAACAAACGATCGGTGGGAATCCAGCTTTCAGGGGAGGCCTCTTCCAAGCCTCTCAGAGGTCGTGGGGCCGAACGGCGAGCGTTAAAGCACTCAGTTTCGGTCCAGTAGTAGGCCTTTATTGACTAAATTGTAACATGACAACCTATGTGACTTTGGCAGGACTTTTTAGCGCTTACTTTTGAGCTAGTGGGCTAAGATTTGAAACAAACGATCGGTGGGAATCCAGCTTTCAGGGGAGGCCTCCCCCAAGTCTCTGGAGGGCTGTGGGACCGAGTGGCGAGTGTTAAAGCACTCAGTTTCGCTCGAATACCATTACGACCGATTTGACTTCGGCACGACTTTAGGTGACTTAATTTCAGCCTAGCGGGCTAGGAATTCACACATACAATCCTTGGGAATCCAGCTTTCAGGGGAGGCCTCTTCCAAGCCTCTCAGAGGTCGTGGGGCCGAACGGCGAGCGTCAAAGCACTCGGTTTCGCTCCAGTAGTAGGCCTTTATTGACTAAATTGTAACATGACGACCTATGTGACTTTGGCAGGACTTTTTAGCGCTCACTTTTGAGCTAGTGGGCTAAGATTTGAAACAAACGATCGGTGGGAATCCAGCTTTCAGGGGACGCCACCCCCGAGTCTCTGGACGGCTGTGGGACCGAGTGGCGAGTGTTAAAGCACTCGGTTTCGCTCCAGTAGTAGGTCTTTATTCACTAAATTGTAACATGACGACCTATGTGACTTTGGCAGGACTTTTTAGCGCTTACTTTTGAGCTAGTGGGCTAAGATTTTGAACAAACGATCGATGGGAATCCAGCTTTCAGGGGAGGCCTCCCCCGAGTCTCTGGACGGCTGTGGGGCCGAGCGGCAAGCGTTAAAGCACTCAGTTTCGCTCGAGTACCATGATGACCGATTTGACTTCGGCACAACTTTAGGTCGCTTAATTTCAGCCGAGCGGGCTAGGACTTCACACAGACAAGCCTTGGGAATCCAGCTTTCAAGGGAGGCCTCTTCCAAGCCTCTCGGAGGTCGTGGGGCCGAACGGCGAGCGTCGAAGCACTCGGTTTCGCTCCAGTAGTGGGCCTTTCTTGACTAAATTGTAACATGACAACCTATGTGATTTTGGCAGGACTTTTTAGCGCTTACTTTTGAGCTAGTGGGCTAAGATTTGAAACAAACGATCGGTGGGAATCCAGCTTTTAGGGGAGGCCTCCCCCGAGTCTCTGGACAGCTGTGTGGCCGAGCGGCGAGCGTTAAAGCACTCAGTTTCGCTCGAGTACCATGACGACCGATTTGACTTCGGCACGACTTTAGGTCGCTTAATATCAGCCGAGCGGGCTAGGAATTCACACAGACAAGCCGTGGGAATCCAGCTTTCAAGGGAGGCCTCTTCTAAGCCTTTCGGAGCTCGTGGGGCCGAACGGCGAGCGTCGAAGCACTCTGTTTCGCTCCAGTAGTAGGCCTTTATTGACTAAATTGTAACATGACAACCTATGTGACTTTGGCAGGACTTTTTAGCGCTTACTTTAGATCTAGTGGGCTAAGATTTGAAACAAACGATCGGTGGGAATTCAGCTTTCAGGGGAGGCCTCCCCCAAGTCTCTGGACGGCTGTGGGGCCAAACGGCGAGCTTCAAAGCACTCGGTTTCTCCCCAGTAGTAGGCCTTTATTGACTAAATTGTAACATGACGATCTATGTGACTTTGGCAGGACTTTTTAGCGCCTACTTTTGAACTAGTGGGCTAAGATTTGAAACAAACGATCGGTGGGCAACCAGCTTTCAGGGGAGGCCTCCCCCGAGTCTCTGGACAGCTGTGAGGCCGAGCGGCGAGCGTTAAAGCACTCTGTTTCGGTCCAGTAATAGGCCTTTATTGACTAAATTGTAACATGACGACCTATGTGATTTTGGCAGGACTTTTTAGCGCTTACGTTTGAGCTAGTGGGCTAAGATGTAAAACAAACGATCATTGGGAATCCAGCTTTCAGGGGAGGCCTCTTCCAAGCCTCTCAGAGGTCGTGGGGCCGAACGGTGAGCGTTAAAGCACTCGGTTTCTCCCCCGTAGTAGGCCTTTATTGACTAAATTGTAACATGACGATCTATGTGACTTTGGCAGGACTTTTTAGCGCCTACTTTTGAACTAGTGGGCTAAGATTTGAAACAAACGATCGGTGGGAATCCACCTTTCAGGGGAGGCCTCCCCCGAGTCTCTGGACATCTGTGTGGCCGAGCGCGAGCGTTAAAGCACTCAGTTTCGCTCGAGTACCATGACGACCGATTTGACTTCGGCACGACTTTAGGTCGCTTAATTTCAGCCGAGCGGGCTAGGAATTCACACAGACAAGCCGTGGGAATCCAGCTTTCAAGGGAGGCCTCTTCCAAGCCTCTTGGAGCTCGTGGGGCCGAACGGCGAGCGTCGAAGCACTCGGTTTCGCTCCAGTAGTAGGCCTTTATTGACTAAATTGTAACATGACAACCTATGTGACTTTGGCAGGACTTTTTAGCGCTTACGTTTGAGCTAGTGGGCTAAGATTTAAAACAAACGATCGGTGGGAATCCAGCTTTCAGGGGAGGCCTCTTCCAAGCCTCTCAGAGGTCGTGGGGCCGAACGGCGAGCGTTAAAGCACTCAGTTTTGGTCCAGTAGTAGGCCTTTATTGACTAAATTGTAACATGACAACCTGTGTGACTTTGGCAGTTCTTTTTAGCGCTTCATTTTGAGCTAGTGGGCTAAGATTTGAAACAAACGATCGGTATGAATCCAGCTTTCAGGGGAGGCCTCCCCTGAGTCTCTGGACGGCTGTGGGGCCGAACGGCGAGCTTCAAAGCACTCGGTTTCTCCCCAGTAGTAGGCCTTTATTGACTAAATTGTAACATGACGATCTATGTGACTTTGGCAGGACTTTTTAGCGCCTTCTTTTGAACTAGTGGGCTAAGATTTGAAAAAAACGATCGGTGGGAATCCAGCTTTCAGGGGAGGCCTCTTCCAAGCCTCTCAGAGGTCGTGGGGCCGAACGGCGAGCGTCAAAGCACTCGGTTTCGCTCCAGTTGTAGGCCTTTATGGACTAAATTGTAACATGACGACCTATGTGACTTTGGCAGGACTTTTTAGCGCTTACTTTTGAGCTAGTGGGCTAAGATTTGAAACAAACGATCGGTGGGAATCCAGCTTTCAGGGGAGGCCTCCCCCGAGTCTCTGAACGGCTGTGGGGCCGAGCGGCAAGCGTTAAAGCACTCAGTTTCGCTCGAGTACCATGATGACCGATTTGACTTCGGCACAACTTTAGGTCGCTTAATTTCAGCCGAGCGGGCTAGGACTTCACACAGACAAGCCTTGGGAATCCAGCTTTCAAGGGAGGCCTCTTCCAAGCCTCTCGGAGGTCGTGGGGCCGAACGGCGAGCGTCGAAGCACTCGGTTTCGCTCCAGTAGTAGGCCTTTCTTGACTAAATTGTAACATGACAACCTATGTGATTTTGGCAGGACTTTTTAGCGCTTACTTTTGAGCTAGTGGGCTAAGATTTGAAACAAACGATCGGTGGGAATCCAGCTTTTAGGGGAGGCCTCCCCCGAGTCTCTGGACAGCTGTGTGGCCGAGCGGCGAGCGTTAAAGCACTCAGTTTCGCTCGAGTACCATGACGACCGATTTGACTTCGGCACGACTTTAGGTCGCTTAATATCAGCCGAGCGGGCTAGGAATTCACACAGACAAGCCGTGGGAATCCAGCTTTCAAGGGAGGCCTCTTCTAAGCTTCTCGGAGCTCGTGGGGCCGAACGGCGAGCGTCGAAGCACTCTGTTTCGCTCCAGTAGTAGGCCTTTCTTGACTAAATTGTAACATGACAACCTATGTGACTTTGGCAGGACTTTTTAGCGCTTACTTTTGAGCTAGTGGGCTAAGATTTGAAACAAACGATCGGTGGGAATCCAGCTTTTAGGGGAGGCCTCCCCCGAGTCTCTGGACAGCTGTGTGGCCGAGCGGCGAGCGTTAAAGCACTCAGTTTCGCTCGAGTACCATGACGACCGATTTGACTTCGGCACGACTTTAGGTTGCTTAATTTCAGCCGAGCGGGCTAGGAATTCACACAGACAAGCCGTGGGAATCCAGCTTTCAAGGGAGGCCTCTTCCAAGCCTCTCGGAGCTCGTGGGGCCGAACGGCGAGCGTCGAAGCACTCGGTTTCGCTCCAGTAGTAGGCCTTTATTGACTAAATTGTAACATGACAACCTATGTGACTTTGGCAGGACTTTTTAGCGCTTACTTTTGATCTAGTGGGCTAAGATTTGAAACAAACGATCGGTGGGAATCCAGCTTTCAGGGGAGGCCTCCCCCAAGTCTCTGGACGGCTGTGGGACCGAGTGGCGAGTGTTAAAGCACTCAGTTTCGCTCGAATACCATTACGACCGATTTGACTTCGGCACGACTTTAGGTCACTTAATTTCAGCCTAGCGGGCTAGGAATTCACACAGACAATCCTTGGGAATCCAGCTTTCAGTGGAGGCCTCTTCCAAGCCTCTCAGAGGTCGTGGGGCCGAACGGCGAGCGTCGAAGCACGCGGTTTCGCTCCAGTAGTAGGCCTTTCTTGACTAAATTGTAACATGACAACCTATGTGACTTTGGCAGGACTTTTTAGCGCTTACTTTTGAGCTAGTGGGCTATGATTTGAAACAAACGATCGGTGGGAATCCAGCTTTCAGGGGAGGCCTCTTCCAAGCCACTCAGAGGTCGTGGGGCCGAACGGCGAGCGTCAAAGCACTCGGTTTCGCTCCAGTAGTAGGCCTTTATTGACTAAATTGTAACATGACGACCTATGTGACTTTGGCAGGACTTTTTAGCGCTCACTTTTGAGCTAGTGGGCTAAGATTTGAAACAAACGATCGGTGGGAATCCAGCTTTCAGGGGACGCCTCCCCCGAGTCTCTGGACAGCTGTGTGGCCGAGCGGCGAGCGTTAAAGCACTCAGTTTCGCTCGAGTACCATGACGACCGATTTGACTTCGGCACGACTTTAGGTTGCTTAATTTCAGCCGAGCGGGCTAGGAATTCACACAGACAAGCCGTGGGAATCCAGCTTTCAAGGGAGGCCTCTTCCAAGCCTCTCGGAGCTCGTGGGGCCGAACGGCGAGCGTCGAAGCACTCGGTTTCGCTCCAGTAGTAGGCCTTTATTGACTAAATTGTAACATGACAACCTATGTGACTTTGGCAGGACTTTTTAGCGCTTACTTTTGATCTAGTGGGCTAAGATTTGAAACAAACGATCGGTGGGAATCCAGCTTTCAGGGGAGGCCTCCCCCAAGTCTCTGGACGGCTGTGGGACCGAGTGGCGAGTGTTAAAGCACTCAGTTTCGCTCGAATACCATTACGACCGATTTGACTTCGGCACGACTTTAGGTCACTTAATTTCAGCCTAGCGGGCTAGGAATTCACACAGACAATCCTTGGGAATCCAGCTTTCAGTGGAGGCCTCTTCCGAGCCTCTCAGAGGTCGTGGGGCCGAACGGCGAGCGTCAAAGCACTCGGTTTCGCTCCAGTAGTAGGCCTTTATTGACTAAATTGTAACATGACGACCTATGTGACTTTGGCAGGACTTTTTAGCGCTTACTTTTGAGCTAGTGGGCTAAGATTTGAAACAAACGATCGGTGGGAATCCAGCTTTCAGGGGAGGCCTCCCCCGAGTCTCTGGACGGCTGTGGGGCGGAGCGGCAAGCGTTAAAGCACTCAGTTTCGCTCGAGTACCATGGTGACCGATTTGACTTCGGCACAACTTTAGGTCGCTTAATTTCAGCCGAGCGGGCTAAGACTTCACACAGACAAGCCTTGGGAATCCAGCTTTCAAGGGAGGCCTCTTCCAAGCCTCTCAGAGGTCGTGGGGCCGAACGGCGAGCGTTAAAGCACTCGGTTTCTCCCCAGTAGTAGGCCTTTATTGACTAAATTGTAACATGACGATCTATGTGACCTTGGCAGGACTTTTTAGCACCTACTTTTCGACTAGTGGGCTAAGATTTGAAACAAACGATCGGTGGGAAACCAGCTTTCAGGGGAGGCCTCCCCCGAGTCTCTGGACAGCTGTGGGGCCGAGCGGCGAGCGTTAAAGCACTCTGTTTCGGTCCAGTAATAGGCCTTTATTGACTAAATTGTAACATGACGACCTATGTGATTTTGGCAGGACTTTTTAGCGCTTACGTTTGAGCTAGTGGGCTAAGATTTAAAACAAACGATCGGTGGGAATCCAGCTTTTAGGGGAGGCCTCCCCCAAGTCTCTGGATGGCTGTGGGACCGAGTGGCGAGCGTTAAAGCACTCAGTTTCGCTCGAATACCATTACGACCGATTTGACTTCGGCACGACTTTAGGTCACTTAATTTCAGCCTAGCGGGCTAGGAATTCACACAGACAATCCTTGGGAATCCAGCTTTCAGTGGAGGCCTCTTCCAAGCCTCTCAGAGGTCGTGGGGCCGAACGGCGAGCGTCAAAGCACTCGGTTTCGCTCCAGTAGTAGGCCTTTATTGACTAAATTGTAAAATGACGATCTATGTGACTTTGGCAGGACGTTTTAGCGCCTACTTTTGGACTAGTGGGCTAAGATGTGAAACAAACGATCGGTGGGAAACCAGCTTTCAGGGGAGGCCTCCCCCGAGTCTCTGGACAGCTGTGGGGCCGAGCGGCGAGCGTTAAAGCACTCTGTTTCGGTCCAGTAATAGGCCTTTATTGACTAAATTGTAACATGACGACCTATGTGATTTTGGCAGGACTTTTAGCGCTTACGTTTTAGCTAGTGGGCTAAGATTTAAAACAAACGATCGGTGGGAATCCAGCTTTCAGGGGAGGCCTCCCCCAAGTCTCTGGACGGCTGTGGGACCGAGTGGCGAGCGTTAAAGCACTCAGTTTCGCTCGAATACCATTACGACCGATTTGACTTCGGCACGACTTTAGGTCACTTAATTTCAGCCTAGCGGGCTAGGAATTCACACAGACAATCCTTGGGAATCCAGCTTTCAGTGGAGGCCTCTTCCGAGCCTCTCAGAGGTCGTGGGGGCCGAACGGCGAGCGTCAAAGCACTCGGTTTCGCTCCAGTAGTAGGCCTTTATTGACTAAATTGTAACATGACGACCTATGTGACTTTGGCAGGACTTTTTAGCGCTTACTTTTGAGCTAGTGGGCTAAGAT
>NW_026904432.1:0-24877 GCF_024500275.1 Phycodurus eques | reverse complement strand
ACGAATTGTCACTAAGTCATAAGAGAGAGAAAGACTGACTGCATTATAATTTAGGTCAACCACCGATAAAAAAACGATTCCACAAGAATCTAAAGTGAAAAAGCTTACAGCACCTGGTATTCCCAGGCGGTCTCCCATCCAAGTACCAACCAGGCCCACTCCTGCTTAGCTTCTGAGATCAGACGAGATTGGGCATTCTCAGGGTAGTATGGCCGTAAGCCACATAGTTATCTGAAATGATCTGAAACACAAGGAATTTGTCTCCGGTAATTGGAGCCGCTCCGGTATGACAACAGACAGTCAATTGACAGAGAACACTTTTGGGACATAAAGACATTGACAAAAAAACAGTCACTGAGCAATAAAGGGTTGCTAGTTATCTGGTAATGCCGGTACATTTAAAAAAAATATATATTTTATTTTTTGACAATTGTGTCCTCTCGCACTTAGAGCAGTTCGAATGACTAATATCCCAATTGTCCGGTGGAATGACCATTGTGCAAAAGGGCGCAGACTTCAAGGGAGTAGTGTGATAATTTGGGACAATGTTGATTGTGCAAATGTTGCAGATAACCACAATTGAACCATAGTCCTCAGAACTGTGAGGTAGACGCTCTAACCAGTCGGCCACCGTGCCGCCTGTAATTAAATTACTTTAACAAATACTGCGAATGACATGCTTACTCTTACTGCTATATGGACAGGTGCTGTCCAGAGTTTGCGTCCGTTTGACTTTTCCTTTGTTGTTGAGGTTTTTTTTTCTGCTTGTATTTTCCCCCCACGCTGCGTTTCTTGAACGCGGCATGCTCCTCCTTGTGTACATTCTTCAGGTGCCCGATCAAATTTGTTGTGTTGAAGCATTTAGATGACGTTCCCCACGACGTACTTCAGTTGTGCACAGACTGCTCATAACTTGCGTGTTGTTTGTCTGAGACAACGCAAAATAGTCCCACACCGACGACATGTTTTTTCCCCGCCAAGATTGAAAAAAACTTTATTGGCTGTCAGATAGAGTACTACGCCACAAGACACGTGATAAAGCTAAAAATAAACAAGTTTTTGGATTCATACGGGACGAAGAAGTGGAGTTCAATGTCTTGTGCTGAGCCGATCGATGACGTCATTGATCGGATCGGCGAATTATGACATGAAAGCCGATCAGATAAAATGCTAATTATTGGCCGATAACAATCACACCGGTCAGATCAGCGTAAAGTCTCGTACACTATGCATAAAATGGGCTTCTCTCTATCTAATATATGCACGCAGTGCACCAAAAATACCCCAGATACCTATTTTCATGCTATATGGTAATGCACACCAATTCAATGCTTTTGTTCATCGGTTACACAGAAACTGATATTTTGAATTTCAGGATTCCACTTTCCCCAAGATTGCGCGTACTTTGTGACTTAAGCATAATCGACCTCCTCATAAATATTTAGAATCATGGCTCCTCGCGTTAGCTACCGCTAAGAAAACAATTTGATTAAACTGGAAAAACAAACAAGCTATTAACATCAGTCACTGGCTTAATGTCATCATAGAATATATTGCGTTAGAAAAAATAGCAGCAGAACGAAAAAATCAAGTAGATAGCTTTGCACCCTTCCTCAACATGCTAAATCTAGACACTTGATTCTTTTGGCTGGGTATTGTGCCATCTGACAATAACAAGACTATCTTGTAAGTGTAAAGGTAAACTTTTGACATGTATTCTTTGTTGTCGAGGTTGTTGTTGTTTTATTATTTTTCTATTTGACATTCTCTTTATTTTTTTCTTATTCATTTATGTACTTGTTTTTTTTAAATTATTATGATATTCATTCATTCATCTTCCGTTCCGCTTATCCTCACTCGGATCGCGGGCGTCCTGGAGCCTATCCCAGCTATCTTCGAGCGAAAGGCGGGGTATTATTATTATATATTTTTTTAAATTATTTTTCTCAGTTACCTTGACTGTTACAGTGGAGGAGACAAGCCCTACCTGTCGGATGTAGTTGCACCCAAATATGTCTTCCCTTGCATGCTATTTTTTGTATTTGTATATTTGTACTTTGTTCGTTGCATCATTATATTATACTGTCTCCCGGTGGCCAAGGCGGGCACACCAGAAGAAGCGGCACAATAAATTGAAGCATTAAATTATGATGCACTAACTGTTTGTTAAATGTTATGACTGTTTTATTACGTACAGTATTGTAGAGTACTATTTTCCTTTTTGAAAATGAACAAAATGTTTTAAATTCTTTTAAATTCAGTTACACAGTTGTTGCTGTTATAAAGTTGGGGGAGCACATCGCAGCAACATGTAAACAGACTCACAGACAACTTCAATTTACATGATACAATCAACATTATACTCAAGCAACATTATACTGCTAAATGCATGCTTTGAAATAGGATTAAGTAAACATGAGATAACTTATATACTTTTATTCTGACATTTCCCTCCTGTTTATCACATATTTACTCAAATTCTCACATCACCTTACATCAGTCATTTCAATTAGATTTTCGACTGGAGGATCATTTTTATGAAAACAAATACATTTACACTCAGAGGCAATGTTAATCTAATCTAATTCATAGTCACCTGGATCTAGAAATAAATCAGGCAGCTCATAATACACGTCATTATCATCATTATCTTCAGGGTCAGGACCAAGTAAAGGATACATTTGAGCCATCTGGTTCTCCATGGGTGAGATTGCTGTTGTTATCAATCTATTAACGAGAGAACGCAGACAAGGAATACAACAACATCCACAAGGTCAAAAGTGCTGTAAAAACAGCGATTGATACCAAAATTGAGGACACCACGGCTTTGTATTTTCCAAAGGCATTCATCCCGGAGTTCCACATGGAGGTGTCAACACCAGAGTGTTCCTTCATTTTACCATTAAGGGTTCGGAGTCCCTCTATAGCCTTGGTGAGACTGCCATCCGTAGCTATGTTGTTGGGAATGAATGTGCAACATTGCTCTCCTGAACATAGCACATACTCCTCCTCTCAGCCAACAACATGTCAACAGCTACCCTGTTTTGCAATGCCATCAGTGATGCGGCTGATAGCTGTTCGTGTGCAGCTTCAAACCCACTCTGTGTACAGTTGCCCAATTTTTTCACATTGTAATGGATGTAGTTGATTCTGTCTACGTTTTTGTTGGTTGTGCACCACCAACAGATCGAGGACTCAAATCCTGCAGCTATTTGATCCTCAAATTTGTACTCACTTAAAACACCATGGGGAACACCAACAGCGTCAATGTATGTTGGATCATTTTGGCTCTGCAAGTCTCCTGCTCTTTTCTGACGTCGCCAATGTTCTGGCATGACAGTGGATAACCTAGCTGTTAATTCTTGTTCAGACATGTGATGTGCTGATTGATACCGGTAACAACAAAGTTACCAGAGCACAGAGACCTATTACATTCTTTGGTAATTTATCAAATAGTCTAGTAGTCTATGCAGGCCGAAGCGGGCCGGACCCGCCGTGTCCTACATCGAAACCTCTCCAACCGGTTTGGAAAGGCCCCATAACACATCCGCGGCTCCACAAATTCAACAGCCTCCTTTATTCATACATTGAAGCGTTTTATGCCAACAAAAACATCCGGTGCCGTTTCTAGGCTGCTTCTCCGGGCACGCTGGCCCGCTCCGTTAACCCGGAAGTAGAACGTCACGGCTCAACCCTCACGCGATCACGTTTGCCCGGCACGCGTTGTCTCTTATTTTAATTTATCTTCTGGAATATCGTGTGCCTACCTATGTATCCACACAATACCTAAACCTTATTTACATATGTTATAAAAATAATGGGTACCCTTTAGCGCGCGTTATATATATATATATATATATATATATATATATATATATATATATATATATATATATATTAATATAATTATATTTATTATAGTTCTAGGGTTTTCTTTATATTGTGTACACAATTAATAAGTCGTATCACACAGAATATTCGTATCATTCACACTTAGTCCAGATCTCATGCGAGTCTCTTCTGTTCCCAAATAGAGCTCACCTGGTCTGTTATTTAAGTTGCTCACACTTGATGACGCCCGGCCTCAGATTAGTCTAACTGAATACTGACAAGGAGTCGAACCCTCAAATTCACAACACAGGAATAAATCCACGTCAGCACCGCCTTACATATGGATATGTCCCCTCATCTTCACACAGAGCGCCGTGTGTGACCACTTACTGCCAATAGCCGCAGTCTGCGAGCTTTGGCGGCCTCACACAGACCGCCGACATCACTTCTCTCAGACCACGCTTTCACACTTTCTGCTAAATGGTAACCTGGCCAGGTTATGTTCAATCGGTAACAAAAGACTATGGGCTATCGTACTCACATGGTGACGTGCCTTGCTAATATACGGCCTGACTGACATCACGCGGGTATGTGACCTCTGACATTCGCGTGAATGCGTCCGTTCAGAAGCCAAGCGCACGTCCCAAGTCGTGCATTCTACTTTTACCACTTAGTTTCACTATGAAACTCTCATTTGACATCATCTTGTGTCTCATTCATCCCTCAGGGCCATCCCCTCCATGTTTTCTAAAAACAAAAAAGAACAAAACATTTAGACAAAGTCTTCAACCACCTCCACCATCACAGATACACAGGCACACCCACACCAGCCGTTTCAATGCCGCACGCAAGCCACTCGCGCGAGCGCCGCGTGGCCGCCAGATCCAAACAGTGAGGAAACGCTCACCTTCTTGCCGGCATTAAATCTGAAGCGGACCCGCGGCGCCATCGCCCGGCAGTGCAGCAAAGAATCCTGTTTGTGACGCCACTTTGAGGCATATTTTTTCGCCTGTGGTTCCGAGTCAGAGGTCACCCGGGAGAACTGTGGCTTCCATTGGGCAGGAATGAATGAAGACTTCGAGACACTTGGCGTTTGGGCTAATTCGATTTATTGAACAAGCCTTAGTGTCATAACAGCTGCTTACATAGCCAGAACAACAAAAAAGCCCCCGAAAAACCCTGGATCTCAGTTTATCAAGGTTTAATTCTCTGGGCGTGGACTTACGCCCTCCCTGGGTGCACCCGGAAGATGTTCGTTCCTCATGACCATATTGGGAATCACACCCGCCTACTGGCGCCTCACATTCTAGCTACGCTCACACCCGGTATATACTACACTAGCAAAAGAGAGTGCCAGAGTCGAAGCAGCTCAGCACACACTGCAGCCCGCATTTGGAGTCGCTGTTTTTGAATTGTAAGCCATTCTACTCGCCGCATGAGTTCGCATCATTCATCCTGGCTGGAGTTTACATTCCGCCTCAAGCTAAAACGAATGCCGCACTGCTAACGCTCGCCGAACAAGTCAACGAAATTGGAAAAAAAAACACCCGGACTCATCCCTCATTATTCTCGGGGACTTTAACAAAGCTAAACTCTAACAAAACTTTAAGAAAAGCCACGAACTCCCTAAATACAAGCAGCACATCAACTGTCCAACTAGGGAAAATAACCTTTTAGACCACTGCTACACTATGCAGAAAAAAGCATACCGTGCTGTACCTCGTGCAGCCCTGGGCTCGTCTGATCACTGCTTAATTCACTTAATACCGACGTACAGGCAAGAACTTAAATGCGCGAAGCCTACAGTGAAAACAGTGAAAAAGTGGACCAATGAAGCAAAGATTGAACTTCAAAGCTGTTTAGACTGCACAGACTGGAGTGTCTTTGAAAATTCAGCTGACAGCCTGGATGAATATACGGACACTGTTACATCCTATATCAGTTTCTGTGAAGATATGTGTGTACCAACAAAATCATTTCACACATTCAACAACAACAAGCCATGGTTCACTGCTAAACTTAAGCATCTTCGCCAAGCTAAGGAGGATGCATATCAGACCGGGCACATGGCCCTGTATAATCGAGCTAGAAACCAGCTGACGAAAGAAATTAACATTGCAAAGAGGAACTATGCAGCAAAGTTGGAAAAACAATTTAGCGCTAACGACTCTAAATCAGTCTGGCATGCATTCCAATCGCTGACTAATTACAAGCGACGATCCCCCCAAGCTGAGAACAATAGCACACTTGCCAACGACTTGAATACCTTCTACTGCAGATTTGAAAAGGACAGTTTCACACCCCACACCCACCCGGCCGCACCCCCGACCACAATCACACCTCTGACTTCTGCGTTATCCATCCATGAACAGGATGTGAGACGCACCTTCAAACAACAAAAGATTAACAAAGCGGCAGGCCCAGACCATGTGTCCACATCCTGCCTCAAAGTCTGCGTGGACCAGCTCGCTCCAGTCTTCACTCAGATCTTCAATAGATCTCTGGAAATGTGCGAAGTTCCATCCTGTTTCAAACGCTCCACCATCATTCCAGTCCCCAAGAAACCTGCGATCTCGGGTATAAATGACTACAGGCCTGTCGCTTTGACATCTGTGGTCATGAAGTCCTTTGAACGTCTCATGCTGGACCACCTCAAGAGTGTCACAGGTCCCCTGCTGGATCCCCTGCAGTTTGCCTACCAAGCGGGTGTAAACTGAATATGCGGTTGTTGTAACAATGATAATATTTTCATTTTTCGCTTGTTTGAAAAGGTAAATAAGCGTGAGTTGATGAAAGCGGTTGTGGAGTGTGTGGTGTGTAGCATAGCGGATGCATAAGCACCACATGTGCACACTTTCTGTAAGAGCCGCAGCTGCTGCTGCATACCTCTCGCAGTCAGATGCACGTGCTACTATTGGTTCTAACAAAACACTCGTGTGTAGTAGTATCATTCTTTCACCCTGTACTATTTGGTACAATACTGCAGTGGCAGTATGAGTTTTGTTAGAGATGTCCAAATAAAACGGTAGTTTGTAGTTAGGAAGTGCCAAAGAAATGGCTTGACTGAATTCTTGTTTAATTTGTATGAAGAGTTCTTTCTCATCATGTGTCCAATTGAGTTTAGCCGGCAGATTTCTTAATCCTTCTCGTTTAAGTGCCAATGAAATGTGAGGCGCAGAATATGGCATTTTTAACCAAGGCAATAAATCCGATCTCAGGTCAACCACTGCCGCAACACCCTCTCGTCCCACCACTATTCTTGTATTCTTAAAATTCTATTCTTAAAATTCTTGTTGAGAAATCAAATCGTCTTCTCTATCATAGAACAAGGTACAATGTGGAGGGTCAGGGGGTGGCAGGAATGGCCCCAAGGACACAACCCACGGCTTCCACTCCGCAAATGTCTGCAGGACGCTGTTATTTATTTGACACTGGCTGGTTCTAGGGACGTGGAATGTCACCTCTCTGGCTGGGAAAGAGCCAGAGCTGGTGTGTGAGGTCGAGAAGTTCCGACTAGATATAGTCGGACTCGCCTCCACGCACAGCTTGTGCTCTGAATACCATGATGGCGCCTACCAGTGTGGTCGCCTCCGTAGCGCGCTCTCTCGTATTGTTTTTGTTTTTGTGTTTTTTCGTCCGTCTTTGGAGACCTTACACGACTCACTTACACAAAGGGAGACCTGCTAACCATCAAGGACAACGAACTGGCGACGAGAGGGAATGAGACACGAGGTTAAATACAAGGGGTAATTAGGGTGAACGAGGCACAGGTGGTGAAGATGCTCACAAGAGTAGGTGTGTGTGAAACAGGGGGAAGACAAAAACCGGAACACACACCCATGACATACCTTTCGAGGCCGGTAATCATGTCACAAAGTCTACAGAAATGTCTGACCAAGGATGTTGTGGTATTGGCAGAGGTCGCAACTCCCCAGAAGGACGTTGACGAGAGGGTTTGTTAGCAGCACATACCTAGCAAGCATTGACGTAATCAATAACATCCCTCCTAACATTAGGCCACCAAAAGCGCTGTTCGACCACTGATTGCGTCTTGGCAATGCCTGGGTGACATACACTTCGGTTCGTGTGAGCCCAGTGGATGACTTTTCCCCTTAAGGTCGGAACCACCTGTTTTCAGGGCAATCTTCAGGGCTAAGAGTGTTTTTCAGAGCCCCTTTAACCGCAGTTTCAATGTCCCAAACAAAAGCGGAAATGAAACATGACTTGGGCAAAATAGTCTTCGGGTCGGACAAAGAATTCTCTTCCAAGAAAATACGTGACAAAGCATCTGGCTTACCATTTTTAGAACCAGGTCGGTAGGATAACATGAAATTAAATCGAGTGAAGAACAGAGCCCATCTTGCCTGCCTCGCATTTAATCTTTTAGCAGTTTTAATATACTCAAGGTTCTTGTGATCTGTCCTTACTAAAAATGGAGTCTGTGCCCCCTCGAGCCAGTGCCTCCACTCCATCAAAGCCACCTTGACTGCCAGCAGTTCACGGTCACCAATGTCATAATTTTTTTCAGCTGGGGTCAGTTTTTTGGAGAGAAAAGCACAATGTAATTTATCATCCTTGAGAGATTTCTGGGAGAGCAATGCTCCCATCAGACCCATCGACTTCTACCACAAACTGCTGTTTGAGATCTGGCAAATTAAGGATGGGAGCGGAGGTAAAACTCGATTTAAGTTTTTGAAAAGCTGCCTGACAAAGCGGGTTCCATACAAAAGGTTTGTGTGGCGAGGTAAGATCATGCAAAGGAGAGGATATTGAACTGAAATGTCTGATGAATTTTTTGTAGAAGTTTCTGAACCCTAAGAACCTTTGTACATCTTTGCGTGACGTGGGAGTAGGCCAATTAATAACGGCATCGACTTTGGAAGGGTCCATTTTGACTTCAGCTTGAGCCAGGACGAAACCCAGAAAAGAAACGGACGCCTTGTGGAACTCACATTTCTTAGCCTTGACATATAGTTGATTCTGCAGTAGCCGCTGCAATACAGAGCGGACATGAATCATGTGAGTCTCCTCATCCGGGGAGAATATCAAAATGTCGTCCAAATGGACAAAAACATAACTATTCAACATGTCACGCAGGACATCATTGACAAGGTTTTGGAAAACAGCTGGAGCGTTAGTAAGCCCAAAAGGCATTACCAAATACTCATAATGTCCCGTTGGTGTGTTGAATGCTGTTTTCCATTCATCCCCCTCCCTTACCCTGACTAGATGATACGCATTTCTTAAGTCCAGTTTGGTGAAAATCTTGGCTCCCTCCAGGAACTCAAAGGCGGTGGAGATGAGAGGAAGAGGGTACCTGTTTTTTACAGTTATCTCGTTGAGACCCCGATAATCAAGACAGGTTCGCAGGGTCTTGTCCTTTTTGTCCACAAAGAAAAATCCTGCTCCCGCAGGGGATGAAGATGGGCGAATGATCCCGGCTGGCAGTGATTCTTCCACGTACTCCTTCATGGCCTTGTGTTCCGGCCCTGAAAGAGCGAACAACCTCCCTCGTGGGGGTATGGTTCCAGGCAGCAAGTCAACAGCACAGTCATAAGATCTGTGGGGTGGAAGGGATTTGGCCTTGGACTTGGAAAAAACGTCTTTAATATCCTGGTAACAGGTGGGCACTTGAGATAAATCAGGATCCCCAGATGGGGTCTGTGGATTGTCCTGAGAAACATGGCCCTGAACATCACATGGCGGCTTGAAACAGTTCCGGGCGCAATTGCTGCCCCATGACATAACCTACCCAGAGGACCAGTCAATGTGGGGGTTATGTAATTTCAACCATGGATTCCCTAAAATAAGGTCATGATTCATGGCGTCAAAAACATGAAAACTAATGCGTTCCGAGTGAGAATCAGGAAATGTCAATGTGGGTGTTTGGGTGCGGTGAGTGATCTTGCCCATAAAACTGCCGTCTGCAGCATAGGTGTTGTGGTGGCGTTTTATTTGAAAGGTTCTAAGGTGCATACGTCTAACGAGGAGGGAGCTAAGTAAGTTAGCGTCAGAACCAGAGTCAATTAATACATGTGTATGAATTTCTTGATCAGGAGAGCATAGTGTCTCTTTCGGAAGAACCCGTGTAGGGTCTTCCTTAATGAAATTCAGACTCACCTCTCCCGTGCCCTTGCTACCGGCACCGGCAACTTTGACGTGACAGTTGCTCACGGAATGACCCAACTGACCGCAGTAGAAGCACCGCCCTTCCCTCAGTCGGCATTGACATTCCTCAGGGGAGAGACGGAACCTGCCCAGTTGCATGGGTTCATCCGTGGGGACGCTAGCCAGTGGGTTGAGACCGGAAACAGGGGATCTGCCTTGGTTTGGTTGGTCACCGAGGCTCGTCCTCCAAGTGCGCCGTGACGCAGCCCTCCGCCGATTTTTACGGCGAGAGCGATTAGTGTCCAAGTCGGTCGGCAGGTCTAGCGGGACTAAATGATCCTTGACGACGGGGGATAGTCCTTGAAAAAAGGCATCGAGTAGCGCCCGATGATTCCAATGACTCTCAGCTGCTAGAATGCGAAACTCAATCGCGTAATCTGACACCCTGCGCTTGCCTTGTTGTAAGGTGACAAGGGTGCGAGCTTCCTCCCGATCTGGTGTGGAAAATTGAAAAATTTGCTCCATAGTCTTTACGAAAAAAGCCCATGAATGACACGCGGCGGAATTGCGGCTCCATTCAGCAGTAGCCCACGCCTCCGCACGACCAGTCAGGTGGGAATTGACGAAAGTGATTTTTGCCTGCTAGGTGGGGAAGGCAGCTGCCTGCAGCTCAAAGTGGAGTTCGCACTGCGTGATGAACGGCTTAATGTTCCCAGAATCTCCAGAGAACCTCTCCGGTCGAGAGCTGTGGGCAGACAGCAGCGGAGGTGGCTGCATGGTGACTGCTTCACATGGAAATGTTGGTACCGTGGCGGTATCGGTGTGGTGCCAACTGGTTCCTTCTCTTGAATCATTTTCATAAGAAGTTCAAACTGCGAGGCCACCTGTCTCATCATATTGTCCTGATGCCTTGACAGTCCCTCAAGAAGCAAGCTGCTCTTCCTGCTTCGAGAGGCGTTGACCCTGCGCTTGAAGGGCTTTGCGCACCGGGTCTGAGTCTGCTGGGTCCATGTTATGGCCAGTTCATTCTGTCATGAACGGAACAGAGGATAGGACCCAAAAATGCACGACTCCAAAACAAATGGATAGTTTCCAAAAAGAGAGGTTTAACATACGGGCATAGGTCGGTACACAGGCAGGCAATCCAAGAAAGGCAACAGTATCCAAAAACATGAGGCAAAGAGGCGAGGTCAATAATCGGAACGGGGTCAAGTCTTACTGTGAGTCTGTGACGTGGAAACAAGGAATGCTGGAACGCGACGACAAGGTACAACGAACTGGCAACGAGAGGGAATGAGACACGAGGTTAAATACAAGGGGTAATTAGGGTGAACGAGGCACAGGAGGTGAAGATGCTCACAGGAGCAGGTGTGTGTGAAACAGGGGGAAGACAAAAAGCGGAACACCCACCCATGACATCGACTGCAGATTTGAAAAGGACAGTTTCACGAGTGTCACAGGTCCCCTGCTGGACCCCCTGCAGTTTGCCTACCAAGCAAACAGGTCTGCGGATGATGCAGTCAACATGGGACTGCACTTCATCCTAGAACACCTCGACAGTGCAGGGACCTACGCGAGGATCCTGTTCGTGGACTTCAGCTCAGCATTCAACACCATCATCCCTGAACTCCTTTCATCCAAGCTTCTCCAGCTCAGCGTCTCACCTGCCATCTGCCACTGGATTTATAGCTTTCTGACGGGTAGGACACAGCAGGTGAGGCTGGGGGAGGCCACCTCATCCACACGCAGCATCAGCACTGGGGCGGCCCAAGGTTGTGTCCTCTCTACGCTGCTCTTCTCTCTCTACACGAACGACTGCAGCTCAGCGCACCCGACTGTCAAACTCCTGAAGTTTGCAGATGACACCACAGCCATCTGCCTCATCAAGGACGGTGACGAGTCTGCATATCGACAGGAAGCGGAGCGGCTGGAGCTGTGGTGCGGCCGACACAACCTGGAGCTGAACACGCTCAAGATTGTAGAGATGATCGTGGACTTCAAGAGGCATCCTTCGCTACAGCTGCCCCTCACGTTGTCCAGCTGCCTTGTGTCAACCGTCGAAACCTTCAAGTTCCTGGGAATTACAATCTCTCAGGACCTGAAGTTGGCGACCAACATCAACTCCATCCTCAAAAAGGCCCAGCAGAGGATGTACTTCCTGCGGCTTCTGAGAAAGCACGGCCTGCCACCGGAGCTGCTGTGACAGTTCTACACAGCGGTCATCGAATCAGTCCTGTGTTCTTCCATCACAGTCTGGTTTGGTGCTGCTACAAAAAAGGACAAACTCCGACTGCAACGGACAATCAAAACTGCTGAAAGGATTGTCGGTACCCCCCTACCCACCATTGAGGACTTGCACGCTGCCAGAACTAAGACAAGGGCGTGCAAAATCCTCTCGGACCGTCTGCACCCCGGTCACCAGCTCTTCCAGCTCCTTCCCTCAGGTAGGCGCTACCGATCAACGTAAACTAGAACTAGTAGACATTCCAACAGCTTCTTCCCTCTTGCGATCAACTTCTTAAACACCTAACCAATAATTCCAATCCAACAAGCTGGAAATTTTTTGACTTGAGTTCGTTGTCACATTTCTGTGGGGCCAATTATGTATTACTCGTGCACTCACTGGAGTTGTCTCGCCATGCTGCACTATTTGCATATACTGGCCACTCATGCCAGAGTAGCATCTGCTCCATTTGCACACTGATTGAGGAGTATCTGTAACATTTGCACAACCATCATTGTCCCAGATGATCGCACTACTCGTCACTTTAAACCGCAAACACTCCTGGAAGTCTCAGCGCCCTTTGCACAATGGTCATTGCACCGGACTATTGCAATATTAGTCATTCGAACTGCTCTAAGTGCTAGAGGAATCTGCATCTTTTTGCACAATTGTTTTTTGTCAATGTCTTTATGTCTCCAAAGTGTTCTGTAAATTGACTGTCTGTTGTACTAGAGCGGCTCCAACTACCGGAGAGAAATTCCTCGTGTGTTTTGGACATACTTGGCAAATAATGATTCTGATTCTGATTAAATTGGTCCTTCGAGACGGATGCCCCGCCTGTGTGGAGTTTGCATGTTCTCCCCGTGCCTGCGTGGGTTTTCCCCGGGCACTCCGGTTTCCTCCCACATCCCAAAAACATGCATGCTCGGTTAACTGACGACTCTAAATTGCCCGTAGGTGTGAATGTCAGTGTGAATGGTTGTTTGTTTGTCTGTGCCCTGCGATTAGCTGTCGACCGGTTCAGGGTGTACCCCGCCTCCCGTCCGAAGATAGCTGGGATAGGCTCCAGCACGCCCGTGACCCTAGTGAGGAGAAGCGGCTCAGAAAATGGATGGCTGGATAAGACGAATGCGTTATTTCGTCAAGCACTACTTCCAATTATGTTTACATTCGATTTTCTTTAATTAGTCAAATCATTGGTCTCTCTTAAACCCAAATGGGTGGTTTATTTGTTTCTGGGTGTGAATGACCTCACTTTCAACTTATTTGATTGTCTCTCGATGCCGCTGTGCATGATGTAACCATTTCCTGTACCCCCAGGTTGTACCCCGAATGGGTGGTTTCTATGTTTCTGGGTGTGAATGACCCCACTTTCAAATTATTTTATCGTGTCTCGATGCCGTTGTACATTATGGGTATCCATTTACTGTCTCAATTTAAACTAAAATTCTCAAATAAGTAGCATATTTCTTCATGTATTAGCACACAGTAGCGTTTCATCTAGCGTATGTTCCGGCTTGCCCCTTATATGTATGGTTGGTCACATGCTCATGACGACACCGTCGCTTGACATAGCGTTCGCGTGAATGACTTGCGTGCTCGCACCGAGTCAAACTCATACTTACCTGGCAGGGGAGATACCATGATCAAGAAGGTGGTTCACCCAGGGTGAGGCTCAGCTATTGCACTCTGGTTGTGCTGACCCCTGTGAATTCCCCAAATGTGGGAATCTTGACTGCATAATTTCTGGTAGTGGGGGACTGCGTTTGCGCTCTCTCCTGATAATTGGTTAATGAAAATGAAGATAGTGGGTGTAATAGTGATATAGTTGTGTGGTAATTTAGCGTGGTACAATGTTACTGATAGTGATGAGTGTTTGAGTGTACTGAATCATTCAAAACTGTTCATCAAAAACATTCGTTCACGTTCAGTTCTTTTTCACATAGTCATTCAAGTGCTTTCTTATTCAGTTAATGATCCATCCCCGAAGCTCATGTTCACCCAATACATTCACCGAAGGACTATGCGTTGTTGTCGTCATGTATTGTAAACTAGCAAAGGCGGGGAGATTATTTATTTACAAAAACGCTAAATTATGACCTACCTATCTCTCTCTCAGCAAGCTCTCGAACACCCGCTTCGGTCGTGACTCGTGAACATGCGTGCATCGAGCTCAGCTAGCGACCATCCTTGCGCGTCCCCTGACGTCCAGCGAGGCTCTCACCACCCGGCGTGACTTTTCTGCATCCACCGCGGTGGACCGCATCGCTGACACCAGCACCTGTACTTCCTGTTTACCCACCTTAATGTTATTGTTATCTAATCAGTGTAAAGCGTCTTTGAGAGTCTTGAAAAGCGCAATAGGTTTAATCTGTTATTATTATTATTGCTATTATTATTATTGAAGAAAAAGCTAAACAATGGGAACGTCAACCTCCCCAATATGGCCACTAAGTAGGCACGTTGGTTCGCCGGGCTGTTCCAGCGAGCTTCCGTGTCTTGTCTTCATAATTATCATATTAGCCTTAGCATATTACTCCAATTCTAAAGTCTTTATACTGGCTCCCAGTCGGATGTAGAATAGATTTTACAGTTCTGTTACTGGTCTATAAATCACAAAATGGTTTCGGTCCTGAATACATGAATGAAATGCTAATGCCAAGTGTGCATGTTTTTAAGTTTTGTTAAAAACTCTTCTTTTTTTTCTTATGCTTTTTAGAGCATTTCCTCTTTTAAATGATATTTCTTGCACTGTACGCAGTTTTAGTTGTATTTTCATTTTCCCCTTTGTTTTAAATGTTTATAAGCTGTTTTGTTCCTTTGTTTTGAAATGTTTTCACTCATGTAAAGCACATTGAGTTACCTTGTGTATGAAATGCGCAATATAAATTGCTTTGCGTTCCTATGACGTAGATGCACGACGTAAGAGAAGTCACAGAGTAGTGGAAGCGATTATCTACTGAGTATTAAATCTCTAGATACTATGAAAATTTGATGAAGCCAACAGAACCACATCATCTGCAAAAAGCAGAGATGCAATACTGAGGCCACCAAATCGGACCCCCTCTACGCCTCGGCTGCGCCTTGAAATTGTGTCCATCGAAGTTATGAACAGAATCGGTGACAAAGGGCAGCCTTGGCGGAGTCCAACCCTCACCGGGAAAAAGTCCGACTTACTGCCGGATATGCGGACCAAACTCTGATTCCGGTCGAACAGGGACCGAACAGCTCATATCAGGGGGTTCGGTACCCCATACTCCCGAAGCACCCTCCACAGGACTCCCCGAGGGAAACGGTCGAACGCCTTCTCCGAGTCCACAAAACATATGTAAACTGGTTGGGTGAACTCCCATGCACCCTCGAGGACCCTGCTGAGGGTGTAGAGCTGGTTCACTGTTCCACGGCCAGGACGAAAAGCACACTCCTCCTCCTGAATCTGAGATTCAACTTCCCGACAGACTCTCCTCTCCAGCACCCCTGAATAGACCTTACCATGGAGGCTGTAGTTGAACACACCCTCCGGTCCCCCTTCTTAAAAAGGGGGACCACCACCCCAGTCTGCAAATCCAGAGACACTGTCCCCGATGTCCACGCGATGTTGCAGAGGCGTGTCAAGCAGGACAGCCCTACAACATCCAGAGCCTTGAGGAACTCCGGGTGAATCTCATCCATCCCCGGGGCCTTGTCACCGAGGAGCTTTTTAACCACCTTGGTGACCTCAACCCCAGAGATAGGAGAGCCCGCCTCAGAGAACCCAGACTCTGCTTCCTCAAGGGAAGGCGTGTCGGTGGAATTGAGGAGGTCTTCGAAGTATTCTCCCCACCGGCTCACGTCTCGAGTCGAGGTCAGCAGCGCCCCATCCCCACTATACACAGTGTTGATGGTGCACTGCTTCCCCCTCCTGAGACGCCGGATGGTGGACCAGAATTTCCTCGAAGCCGTCCGGAAGTCTTTCTCCATGGCCTCACCGAACTCCTCCCATGCCCGAGTTTTTGCTTCAGTGACCACCAAAGTTGCATTCCGCTTGGCCAGCCAGTACCCATCAGCTGCCTCAGGAGTCCCACAGGCCAAAAAGGCCCGATAGGACTCCTTCTTCAGCTTGACGGCATCCCTCACCGTTGGTGTCCACCAACGGGTTCAGGGATTTCCGCCAAGACAGGTACCAACCACCTTACTGCCACAGCTCCGGTCGGCCGCCTCAGCAATGGAGGCGCGGAACATGGTCCACTCGGACTCGATGTTCCCCGCCTCCCCCGGAACATGAGCAAAGTTCTGTCGGAGGTGGGAGTTGAAACTCCTTCTGACAGGGGATTCCGCCAGACCTTCCCAGCAGACCCTCACAATACGTTTGGGCCTGCCACGTTGGACCGGCATCTTCCCCCACCATCAGAGCCAACTCACCACCAGGTGGTGATCAGTTGACAGCTCCGCCCCTCTCCTTACCCGAGTGTCCAAGACATGCGGCCGCAAGTCCGATGACACAACCACAAAGTCGATCATAGAACTGCGACCTCGGGTGTCCTGGTGCCAAGTGCACATGTGGACACCCTAATGCTTGAACGTGGTGTTCGTTATGGACAATCCGTGATGAGCACAGAAGTCCAATAACAGAATACCGCTCGGGTTCTGATCGGGGGGGCCGTCCCCAGCAGGAGCGCTCTCCAGCACCCCCTCCAAGGACTCCAAAAAGGGTGGGTACTCTGAACTGCTGTTTGGTGCATAGGCACAAACAACAGTCAGGACCCATCCCCCCACCCGAAGGCAGAGGGAGGCTACCCTCTCGTCCACCGGGGTGAACCCCAACGTACAGGCGCCGAGCCAGGGAGCAATAAGTATACCCACACCTGCTTGGCGCCTGTCACCGTGGGCAACTCCAGAGTGGAAGAGAGTCCAACCCCTCTCGAGAGGACTGGTACCAGAGCCCAAGCTGTGCATGGAGGCGAGTCCACAATATCTCGTAGGAACTTCTCGACCTCACACACCAGCTTGGGCTCCTTCCCTTCCAGAGAGGTGACATTCCCCGTCCCTAGAGCCAGCTTCTGTAGCCGTGGATCGGATCGCCAAGGTCCCCGCCTTTGGCCATCGCCCAGCTCGCACGACACCCGACCCCTATGGCCCCTCCCACAGGTGGTGAGCCCATGGGAAGGGGGACCCACGTTACCCTTTCGGGCTGTGCCCAGCCGGGCCCCATGGGTGCAGGCCCGGCCATCAGGCGCTCGCCTTTGAGCCCCACCTCCAGGCCTGGGTCCAGAGGGTAGCCCCGGTGACCCGCGTCCGGGCAAGGGAAACCTGAATCCATTCATTGTATTTGTCATTGGGGTTTTTGGAGTCGTGTTTTGTGTGGTCCCTCACCTAGGACCTGTTAGCCATGGGTGACCCTGCCAGGGGCATAAAGCTCCAAACAACTTAGCTCCTAGGATCATTGGGACACACAAACCCGTCCAAAACGATAAGGTGACGGCTCAAGGAGGGGTCGAACTATTGTAAGGGGGCAATTTCTAACATAGAAAGTCCCAGTATTGGCTTAGAAGCCAAACTGGTGAAGTTATCACTAAAAAAATTAAATGTGTACAGCAGGCGCTTGGAATCATTTTTAAGCAATAAAAACTGCAAATATGTGTAAAAGTCCAAGCAAAGTTTTGGGATTCAAACCACTGCCTGTAACTAGCGTAAAGGGAGAGTTCGAGCCGATAAAGCCCCAGAATTGGCTTGGAAAGCAACCTGTGTCAAGTTATTACTGAAATGAAAAAATGGGGACAGCAGGCCCTGGGAAGCATTTTTCAGCGATAAAAACAGCAAATGTGTGTAAAAGCCCAACCAAAGTTTTGGGATTCAAACCACTGCCTGTAACTAGTGTAAAAGGGTGGGTGCTAGCCTAGAAAGTCCCAGAATTGTCTTGGAAAGCAGCCTGTGTGAATTTATGACTGAACAGGAAAAACGTGTACAGCAGGCACTGGGAAGCATTTTTAAGCGATAAAAACTGCAAACGTGTGTAAAAGCCCAACCAAAGTTTTGGGATTCAAACCACTGCCTGTATCAGGTGTAAAGGGGAGCGTTCTATCCTAGAATGCATACGAATTTACTTGGAAAGCAGCCTGTGTGAAGTTATGAGTGAAAATTAAAAAAATGTACAGCAGGCGTTGGGAAGGATTTTTAAGCGATAAAAACTGCAAATGTGTATGAAAGTCGAACCAAAGCTTTGGGATTCAAACTATTGCCTGTAACTAGTGTAAAGGGGAGAGTTCTACCCTAGAATGCATGAGAATTTACTTGGAAAGCAGCCTGTGTGAAGTTATGAGTCCGCTGAACTGTCTGCTTTGTCTCAAATGGCAAAGCAAAAGCTGACAGTTGTCCAAATGGACTTGTTTATTGGCAAGAAGTCACACCGCGTTGGAGCCAGATATTTTCACGAGTGGCGCGATTATGTACCTGTCTCAACAAAGAAGCGCGATCTACTTTATACTGAGTATGGGGTGGTGTCGAATGTGCCAGAAAGTTCCTCTCCTTATGAGGCAAACAACAGATGTTGCAACTAGCGTATATTGGTCAAATAAAAATGTTGACACTCAGATGCATAAAAAAATATATTTTTTCAATTAATTTAGGAGGTAAGAATAAGCTGGAAGCGACGCTTGCGTTACTTCTGGTTTACCGTAATTTTAAGTTTCATTGTTAAAATCAAACCAATGTCTCGAAAAGGGCACCACGTCACTTTTTATGTATAAAATGTAGGAAAAATGACGAGAAACCTTTTTATCAGTCTCGTAATCTGAAGGTTGCCACACTTTATGAAATTTTGAGTTCTCGATGACAGAGGCTTACTTAAACCCAGAACACACAAAATACAACCAAGAGTGGAATTTTATAGTATTTTTTGTGACATATACAAAGGATCTAGAAGGAAACACACAAAGAGGCTAACCATCCATCCATTTTCTTTACCGCTTATCCTCACTAAGGTCGCGGGCTGCTGGAGCCTATCCCAGCTATCTTCGGGCGGGATGCGGGGTACACCCTGAACCGGTCCCCAGCCAATCGCAGGGCACATAGAAACAAACAACCATTTGCACTCACATTCACCGGGCAATTTAGAGTCTTCAATCAACCTACCACGCATGTTTTTGGGATGTGGGAGGAAACCAGAGTGTCCGGAGAAAACCCCTCCCGGGCTGTGCCTGGCCCGGTCAACAGCCGCTCGCCTTCGAGCCCCACCTCCAGGCTAAAGGAAGAACCGAGCCCGAGTCACCAGAACTTTAGTCAGTGACACAAACTATTGAGCTATTTTGCACATGAACAAGACTCGCTGCGAGCAGGGTTCGAACCTGCGCGGGAAGATCCCATTGGATTTCAAGTCCAACGCCTTAACCACTCGGCCATCGCAGCCACATGGGGTAAGTGCAAAAAGTCATTTATAGGAGTATTTTATAGTCATTTGAGGACTGAGTGTACTTATTTTACTTTGTCTGTATTTGATGAAAATGGGTTTGGCTGACTCAATTATATCACATTACACGGAACTACTAAATTTGAGTTGGCGTTACACAAATAAAATTGATGGAAAACCTGCCCAAAATGTATTTGTGTTCATCCAATGAGTCATTTTTTTTGAGTGAAGGTTACACTTCTGTAATGTACATTTCCGCCAAGGGAGGAAGATATGATGAAGGTCAAACTACACTTTCATCTCTGTCATGTTTTACAGTTCAGGGACCTTGAGTCCACCTGTTTGTGCAATTAAAAAAAGACACTTGCTTCATGAAAAGAAACTATACTTTAAACTCTGGAGTGTATCTTCACTCGATACATAAAACAATTTGTTTCTAATACGTTTTATCATAGAAAACGAGACACACGTCCATCCATCCATTTTCTGAGCCACTTCTCCTCACTAGGGTCGCGGGCGTGCTGGAGCCTATCCAAGCTGTCATCGGGCAGGAGGCGGAGTACACCCTGAACTGGTTGCCAGCCAATTGCAGGGCTCATACAAACAACCATTCACACTCACAGTCACACCTACGGGCAAATTAGAGTCACCAATTAATGCATGTTTTTGGGATGTGGGAGGAAACCGGAGTGCCCGGACAAAACCCACGCAGGCACGGGGAGAACATGCAAACTCCACACAGGCGGTGCCGGGGATCGAACCCGGGCCCACAGAACTGTGTGGCTGACGCAAAGTTCTGTCGGAGGTAAGAATTGAAACTCCTTCTGACAGGGGATTCTGCCAGACATTCCCAGCAGACCACAATACGTTTGGGCCTGCCACGTCGGGCCGGTATCTTTCCCCACCATCGGAACCAACTCACCACCAGGTGGTGATCAGTTGACAGCTCCGCCCCTTATGATGGATACCCTTATGGTTGAACATGGTGTTCGTTATGGACAATCCGTGATGAGCACAGAAGTCCAATAACTGAACACCGCTCGGGTTCTGATCGGGGGAGACATTCCTCCCAATCACGCCCTTCCAGGTCTCACTGTCATTGTCCATGTGAGCATTGAAGTCCCCCAGCAGAAGGATGGAATCCCCAGCGGGAGCGCTCTCCAGCAGCCCCTCCAAGGACTCCAAAAAGGGTGGGGACTCTGAACTCCTGTTTTGTGCATAGGCGCAAACAACAGTCAGGACCCGTCCCCCCACCCGAAGGCGGAGGCAGGCTACCTGGGTGAACCCCAACGTACAGGCGCCGTGGGTATACTTATTGCCGCCCGGCTCGGCGCCTCTCACCGTGGGCAACTCCAGAGTGGAAGAGATTCCAACCCCTCTCGAGAGGACTGGTACCAGAGCCCAAGCTGCGTGTGGAGGCGAGTCCGACGAGATTTAGTCGGAACTTCTCGACCTCACACACCAGCTTGGGCTTCTTCCCTGCCAGAGAAGTGACATTCCACGTACCCAAGAGCCAGCTTCTCTAGCCGGGGGTTGGAACGCCAAGGTCCCTACCCAGCTCGCACTGCACCCAACCCCTATAGCCCCTCCCACAGTTGGTGAGCCCATTGGAAGTAGAATGAATGCTTTTTGTCTAAAACGTCGCCAAGGTTGTCATGTGCAATAGCTCTGAGTAGGTGGCAGTTGCAATTTGAGATTCGCAGCCAACTGTTGGAACCGGAAGTCTTTTTTGTGTCTGACAATCGACGAGACGAATGCATTATTTTCGTCAAGAACAACTTGTAATTATGTTTACTTTTGATTTTTTTTTATTTGTCCAATCATTTCTCTTCAACCCGAATGGGTGGACTCTAAATTGCCAGTAGGTTTGAATGTGAGAGCGAATGGTTGTTTGTTTCTATATGCCCTACAATTGGCTGCCGACCGGTTCAGGGTGTACCCCGCCTCCCGCCCGAAGATAGCTGGGATAGGCTCCAGCACCCCGCGACCCTCGTGAGGAGAAGCGGTAAAGACAATGGATGGATGGAGGGAGGTTTATGTTTCTGGGTGTTAATGAGCTCCCTTTCAACTTATTTCATCGTCTCTCGATGGCGCTGTGCATTATGGGTATCCATTTACTGTCTCAATTTAAACTGAAATTCTCAAATAGGAAGCATATTTGTTCATGTATTAACACACAGTAGCGTATCAACTAGCGTATGTTCCGGCTTGCCCGTTGTGTGTATGGTTGTTCACATGCTCATGATGACACCGTCGCTTGACATAGCGTGCGCGTGAATGACTTGTGTGCTCGCGCCATGTACAGCTCATACTTAACTGGCAGGTGAGACACCATGATCAAGAAAGTGGTTCACCCAGGATGAGGCTCAGCCATTGCACTCCGGTTGTGCTGACTCCTGCGAATTCCCCAAATGTGGGAATCTTGACTGCGTTCGCGATCTCCCCTGATCATTGGTTAATGAAAAAGAAGACAGTGTATTTAATAGTGATGTAGTTGTGTGGTAATTAAGCATGGTACTATGTTACCGATAGTGATGAGTGTTTGAGGATACTGAATCATTCAGAACTGTTCATCAAAAACATCCGTTCACGTTCAGTTCTTTTTCACATAGTCATTCAAATGCTTTCTTATTCAGTTAATCATCCATCCTCTAGGCTCACGTTCACTCAACACATTCACCGAAGGACTATGCGTTGTTGTTGTCATGTATTGTAAACTAGGAAAGGTGGGGAGATTATTTATTTACAAAAACAAAAAGGCTAAATTATGACCTACCTATCACTCTCTCAGAAAGCTCTCGAACACCCGCTTCGGTTGCGACTCGTGAACTTGCGTGCATCGAGGTCAGCTAGCGACCATCCTTCCGCGTCCCCTGACATCCAGCTTGGCTCTCGCCACCCGGCGTGACTTTTCTGCATCCACCGCGGTGGACAGCATCGCTGACACCAGCACCTGTGCTTCCTGTTTACCCACCTTAATGTTATTGTTATATAATCAGTGTAAAGCGTCTTTGAGTGTCTTGAAAAGCGCAATAGGTTTAATCTGTTATTATTATTATTATTATTATTGAAGAAAAAGCTAAACAATGGGAACGTCAACCTCCCCAATATGGCCACTAAATAGGCACGTTGGTTAGCCGGGCTGTTACAGTGAGCTTGCGTGTCTCATCTTCATAATTATCATATTATGTGACAGGATGAGAATGTTGGAGTATGTCAAATGTAGGTGGATTTTTTGTTTGTGTTAAAAAAAATAAAGTCGAATTGTTTGAATTTTAGACCGTCTGTTAAAATGGCATGGCGGACAATGACATGGTCCGCTTCGCTGTGACCAAAGCAGTTTGCTGTTGTTTCTCTTCAGATTGCATAAATCTTTTGTCTTTTGCTAAAGATTTCTGTGGGGAGCAACAACAAGAGTCTATCTCAGTTGTTTTGATGCTGTGTGAAAGTGGAGCTGACTTTGCAATGTGAAAAATCAAAATGCTTTTCTAGTGGTTTTATATGCATATGGTATTTACAATTATAATATAGTGTTAGGTGCTAATGGGTACAGTAGTCATTGTGTATGTACTAATCCACAATAATCAGAAAATTGTAATAAGATGTCATTCACAGAATTATTTTGTTCTTTTTCAAGGAATCAGTTTTTGTTTAAGAACAATATTGTGTTGATATTTTTTTTTTTTTTTTTTTTTTTGCCTTTATTTTGAACTTCGTGTGACTTTTTAAACTGCGCTGCCGGAAAACTGCGGGCGCGGCTTTTTGAAAAGGTACATTCCTCCGTCCCTCTCTCGCTTAATCCTCTCCTCATTGTGGGCTTTTCTCGCGTAGGCAAACTGATGTGCAATGTTTACTACACTACTTGTTTCCCGCTTCTAAACTATATCATAACCGCTCTAAAACTATCTATTCTACTAAAAAAAACGTATCTAACCCCCCATTCTTCTTTCCTGCCTCAAAAACTACTACCACCCAAAAACGCCGCTCTACTAGAATAACTTACTTGTCCGCTCTACCCCATTTGCCTTTCTTTCTGCGATTTCTGGTTAATTTGTTGCACAAATATGACCCTTAGAATATAGAGGAGGTGGTTTCCTTCTTTCCTTCTTCTTCTTCATTCTTTCTTCTCTCTTTCTTCTTCTTCCCTTCTCCAAGGAAGGAGAAACCTTTTGAAAAAGAACCTTGGCAACGAAAAAAAAAGCGACGAAGGGCACGACAATGGGCAAGAAAAAAACGAAGCAAAAAACGGAGACACGTGGCAAACGAAAAAAAACTAAATAAAAAATGGCAAACGACTTGCAACGGCAGTCTTTTCATCAAGAGTGGTAGTTTCCCCCCCCTCCTTTTCCTCCTTTCCTCGTCCATTACAGACTTTTGTATTTAGAATTTTTGGGTGTGCCTGGGGGCTCTGCCTAGGGGTCGACTGTCTCTCCCCTCCTGGGTCCTCCCTCAGGGCTCACACAGAAAAACAGAAATTCCCGAAGAAGCTGGGCTCTCTGTCGACAACAACAACAAAACCAACATCACAAACCATCACGTAAAGAGGGGTTTGCGAGGTCTTGGGTACAATCGTTTCTTCGTTTCTGCTGTTTTTTTTCTTTTCTATCTTTTCCTGCCAGAGGATCCCTCTCTTTCCTCTGCTCTTTTTCGTTGGCTGGAATCTCCTCTCCTCGCCTCCGTGCGCTCCTCTGCTCTTTCTTCCTCTTGCTCTTCTTCCTCCCGTCTCCTACTGCTTCTCCGTTCTCCTCCTCTGCTCATCCTCTGCTTCTTTTTGTTCTTCTTCTTCTTGTTGGCGAATTCACAGTAAAGTGACTACTAATATAATAAGAATGAAGCACATGTAATGTGATAGTGTTCCTTTCCCACATTAACCACAAAAGGGTAATAATATATTCAATTATGCTCCAGATTATATTCAGTATCAAATTTATTTTCTAATTCCATCCCATTCCACAATTGCATATTAAACAAATCAATCATTGTCATTCACATCATATAGCTCCATTTTCTATTCCAGAGATCCATGTTTCCTAATATTATTGTCATGCATAAATATTTCTTCTGATTACCAATACCTTCTAAGTATCTTTTGGATCCATTTTCCCTCCCCTTTCTTAGCCGCTCCCTCCATTAGAGCCACGTTCCTCTTTAATCTCTTTCCTCTTAGGGCCGCATTCGCCTCCCAGAGGGTCGTGTGTGCGGACTCAGGTCGTAGGGGGCGTGCTGGACGAAGGGAGTCCAATCCCACCTAGCTAGCATTCGGGGCAGGAGGCGGGGTAGCAAAAAACACCTGCTGAACTGTTGTAGTTGGCCACAGCCAATCGGCAGTA
>NW_026904431.1:0-25000 GCF_024500275.1 Phycodurus eques | reverse complement strand
GCTATTTAGAATAGAACTCTGCCCTTTATACTAGTTATAGGCAGTTTTTTGCATCCAAAAGCTTTGGTTTGAGTTTTACACACATTTGCAGTTTTTTATTGCTTAAAAACGCTTCCCAGCGCCTGCTGTACACGTTTTCTATTTTGACTCATAACTTCAAAAAGGATGCTTTCCCAGTAAAATCTCTGGCTATTTAGAATAGAACTCTGCCCTTTATACTAGTTATAGGCAGTTTTTTGCATCCAAAAGCTTTGGTTGGAGTTTTACACACATTTGCAGTTTTTTATTGCTTAAAAACGCTTCCCAGCGCCTGCTGTACACGTTTTCTATTTTGACTCATAACTTCAAAAAGGATGCTTTCCCAGTAAAATCTCTGGCTATTTAGAATAGAACTCTGCCCTTTATACTAGTTATAGGCAGTTTTTTGCATCCAAAAGCTTTGGTTGGAGTTTTACACACATTTGCAGTTTTTTATTGCTTAAAAACGCTTCCCAGCGCCTGCTGTACACGTTTTCTATTTTGACTCATAACTTCAAAAAGGATGCTTTCCCAGTAAAATCTCTGGCTATTTAGAATAGAACTCTGCCCTTTATACTAGTTATAGGCAGTTTTTTGCATCCAAAAGCTTTGGTTTGAGTTTTACACACATTTGCAGTTTTTTATTGCTTAAAAACGCTTCCCAGCGCCTGCTGTACACGTTTTCTATTTTGACTCATAACTTCAAAAAGGATGCTTTCCCAGTAAAATCTCTGGCTATTTAGAATAGAACTCTGCCCTTTATACTAGTTATAGGCAGTTTTTTGCATCCAAAAGCTTTGGTTTGAGTTTTACACACATTTGCAGTTTTTTATTGCTTAAAAACGCTTCCCAGCGCCTGCTGTACACGTTTTCTATTTTGACTCATAACTTCAAAAAGGATGCTTTCCCAGTAAAATCTCTGGCTATTTAGAATAGAACTCTGCCCTTTATACTAGTTATAGGCAGTTTTTTGCATCCAAAAGCTTTGGTTGAGTTTTACACACATTTGCAGTTTTTTATTGCTTAAAAACGCTTCCCAGCGCCTTGCTGTACACGTTTTCTATTTTGACTCATAACTTCAAAAAGGATGCTTTCCCAGTAAAATCTCTGGCTATTTAGAATAGAACTCTGCCCTTTATACTAGTTATAGGCAGTTTTTTGCATCCAAAAGCTTTGGTTGGAGTTTTACACACATTTGCAGTTTTTTATTGCTTAAAAACGCTTCCCAGCGCCTGCTGTACACGTTTTCTATTTTGACTCATAACTTCAAAAAGGATGCTTTCCCAGTAAAATCTCTGGCTATTTAGAATAGAACTCTGCCCTTTATACTAGTTATAGGCAGTTTTTTGCATCCAAAAGCTTTGGTTTGAGTTTTACACACATTTGCAGTTTTTTATTGCTTAAAAACGCTTCCCAGCGCCTGCTGTACACGTTTTCTATTTTGACTCATAACTTCAAAAAGGATGCTTTCCCAGTAAAATCTCTGGCTATTTAGAATAGAACTCTGCCCTTTATACTAGTTATAGGCAGTTTTTTGCATCCAAAAGCTTTGGTTGGAGTTTTACACACATTTGCAGTTTTTTATTGCTTAAAAACGCTTCCCAGCGCCTGCTGTACACGTTTTCTATTTTGACTCATAACTTCAAAAAGGATGCTTTCCCAGTAAAATCTCTGGCTATTTAGAATAGAACTCTGCCCTTTATACTAGTTATAGGCAGTTTTTTGCATCCAAAAGCTTTGGTTTGAGTTTTACACACATTTGCAGTTTTTTATTGCTTAAAAACGCTTCCCAGCGCCTGCTGTACACGTTTTCTATTTTGACTCATAACTTCAAAAAGGATGCTTTCCCAGTAAAATCTCTGGCTATTTAGAATAGAACTCTGCCCTTTATACTAGTTATAGGCAGTTTTTTGCATCCAAAAGCTTTGGTTTGAGTTTTACACACATTTGCAGTTTTTTATTGCTTAAAAACGCTTCCCAGCGCCTGCTGTACACGTTTTCTATTTTGACTCATAACTTCAAAAAGGATGCTTTCCCAGTAAAATCTCTGGCTATTTAGAATAGAACTCTGCCCTTTATACTAGTTATAGGCAGTTTTTTGCATCCAAAAGCTTTGGTTGGAGTTTTACACACATTTGCAGTTTTTTATTGCTTAAAAACGCTTCCCAGCGCCTGCTGTACACGTTTTCTATTTTGACTCATAACTTCAAAAAGGATGCTTTCCCAGTAAAATCTCTGGCTATTTAGAATAGAACTCTGCCCTTTATACTAGTTATAGGCAGTTTTTTGCATCCAAAAGCTTTGGTTTGAGTTTTACACACATTTGCAGTTTTTTATTGCTTAAAAACGCTTCCCAGCGCCTGCTGTACACGTTTTCTATTTTGACTCATAACTTCAAAAAGGATGCTTTCCCAGTAAAATCTCTGGCTATTTAGAATAGAACTCTGCCCTTTATACTAGTTATAGGCAGTTTTTTGCATCCAAAAGCTTTGGTTGGAGTTTTACACACATTTGCAGTTTTTTATTGCTTAAAAACGCTTCCCAGCGCCTTGCTGTACACGTTTTCTATTTTGACTCATAACTTCAAAAAGGATGCTTTCCCAGTAAAATCTCTGGCTATTTAGAATAGAACTCTGCCCTTTATACTAGTTATAGGCAGTTTTTTGCATCCAAAAGCTTTGGTTGGAGTTTTACACACATTTGCAGTTTTTTATTGCTTAAAAACGCTTCCCAGCGCCTGCTGTACACGTTTTCTATTTTGACTCATAACTTCAAAAAGGATGCTTTCCCAGTAAAATCTCTGGCTATTTAGAATAGAACTCTGCCCTTTATACTAGTTATAGGCAGTTTTTTGCATCCAAAAGCTTTGGTTTGAGTTTTACACACATTTGCAGTTTTTTATTGCTTAAAAACGCTTCCCAGCGCCTGCTGTACACGTTTTCTATTTTGACTCATAACTTCAAAAAGGATGCTTTCCCAGTAAAATCTCTGGCTATTTAGAATAGAACTCTGCCCTTTATACTAGTTATAGGCAGTTTTTTGCATCCAAAAGCTTTGGTTGGAGTTTTACACACATTTGCAGTTTTTTATTGCTTAAAAACGCTTCCCAGCGCCTGCTGTACACGTTTTCTATTTTGACTCATAACTTCAAAAAGGATGCTTTCCCAGTAAAATCTCTGGCTATTTAGAATAGAACTCTGCCCTTTATACTAGTTATAGGCAGTTTTTTGCATCCAAAAGCTTTGGTTTGAGTTTTACACACATTTGCAGTTTTTTATTGCTTAAAAACGCTTCCCAGCGCCTGCTGTACACGTTTTCTATTTTGACTCATAACTTCAAAAAGGATGCTTTCCCAGTAAAATCTCTGGCTATTTAGAATAGAACTCTGCCCTTTATACTAGTTATAGGCAGTTTTTTGCATCCAAAAGCTTTGGTTTGAGTTTTACACACATTTGCAGTTTTTTATTGCTTAAAAACGCTTCCCAGCGCCTGCTGTACACGTTTTCTATTTTGACTCATAACTTCAAAAAGGATGCTTTCCCAGTAAAATCTCTGGCTATTTAGAATAGAACTCTGCCCTTTATACTAGTTATAGGCAGTTTTTTGCATCCAAAAGCTTTGGTTGGAGTTTTACACACATTTGCAGTTTTTTATTGCTTAAAAACGCTTCCCAGCGCCTGCTGTACACGTTTTCTATTTTGACTCATAACTTCAAAAAGGATGCTTTCCCAGTAAAATCTCTGGCTATTTAGAATAGAACTCTGCCCTTTATACTAGTTATAGGCAGTTTTTTGCATCCAAAAGCTTTGGTTGGAGTTTTACACACATTTGCAGTTTTTTATTGCTTAAAAACGCTTCCCAGCGCCTGGCTGTACACGTTTTCTATTTTGACTCATAACTTCAAAAAGGATGCTTTCCCAGTAAAATCTCTGGCTATTTAGAATAGAACTCTGCCCTTTATACTAGTTATAGGCAGTTTTTTGCATCCAAAAGCTTTGGTTTGAGTTTTACACACATTTGCAGTTTTTTATTGCTTAAAAACGCTTCCCAGCGCCTGCTGTACACGTTTTCTATTTTGACTCATAACTTCAAAAAGGATGCTTTCCCAGTAAAATCTCTGGCTATTTAGAATAGAACTCTGCCCTTTATACTAGTTATAGGCAGTTTTTTGCATCCAAAAGCTTTGGTTGGAGTTTTACACACATTTGCAGTTTTTTATTGCTTAAAAACGCTTCCCAGCGCCTGCTGTACACGTTTTCTATTTTGACTCATAACTTCAAAAAGGATGCTTTCCCAGTAAAATCTCTGGCTATTTAGAATAGAACTCTGCCCTTTATACTAGTTATAGGCAGTTTTTTGCATCCAAAAGCTTTGGTTTGAGTTTTACACACATTTGCAGTTTTTTATTGCTTAAAAACGCTTCCCAGCGCCTGCTGTACACGTTTTCTATTTTGACTCATAACTTCAAAAAGGATGCTTTCCCAGTAAAATCTCTGGCTATTTAGAATAGAACTCTGCCCTTTATACTAGTTATAGGCAGTTTTTTGCATCCAAAAGCTTTGGTTTGAGTTTTACACACATTTGCAGTTTTTTATTGCTTAAAAACGCTTCCCAGCGCCTGCTGTACACGTTTTCTATTTTGACTCATAACTTCAAAAAGGATGCTTTCCCAGTAAAATCTCTGGCTATTTAGAATAGAACTCTGCCCTTTATACTAGTTATAGGCAGTTTTTTGCATCCAAAAGCTTTGGTTTGAGTTTTACACACATTTGCAGTTTTTTATTGCTTAAAAACGCTTCCCAGCGCCTGCTGTACACGTTTTCTATTTTGACTCATAACTTCAAAAAGGATGCTTTCCCAGTAAAATCTCTGGCTATTTAGAATAGAACTCTGCCCTTTATACTAGTTATAGGCAGTTTTTTGCATCCAAAAGCTTTGGTTTGAGTTTTACACACATTTGCAGTTTTTTATTGCTTAAAAACGCTTCCCAGCGCCTGCTGTACACGTTTTCTATTTTGACTCATAACTTCAAAAAGGATGCTTTCCCAGTAAAATCTCTGGCTATTTAGAATAGAACTCTGCCCTTTATACTAGTTATAGGCAGTTTTTTGCATCCAAAAGCTTTGGTTTGAGTTTTACACACATTTGCAGTTTTTTATTGCTTAAAAACGCTTCCCAGCGCCTGCTGTACACGTTTTCTATTTTGACTCATAACTTCAAAAAGGATGCTTTCCCAGTAAAATCTCTGGCTATTTAGAATAGAACTCTGCCCTTTATACTAGTTATAGGCAGTTTTTTGCATCCAAAAGCTTTGGTTGGAGTTTTACACACATTTGCAGTTTTTTATTGCTTAAAAACGCTTCCCAGCGCCTGCTGTACACGTTTTCTATTTTGACTCATAACTTCAAAAAGGATGCTTTCCCAGTAAAATCTCTGGCTATTTAGAATAGAACTCTGCCCTTTATACTAGTTATAGGCAGTTTTTTGCATCCAAAAGCTTTGGTTGGAGTTTTACACACATTTGCAGTTTTTTATTGCTTAAAAACGCTTCCCAGCGCCTGCTGTACACGTTTTCTATTTTGACTCATAACTTCAAAAAGGATGCTTTCCCAGTAAAATCTCTGGCTATTTAGAATAGAACTCTGCCCTTTATACTAGTTATAGGCAGTTTTTTGCATCCAAAAGCTTTGGTTTGAGTTTTACACACATTTGCAGTTTTTTATTGCTTAAAAACGCTTCCCAGCGCCTGCTGTACACGTTTTCTATTTTGACTCATAACTTCAAAAAGGATGCTTTCCCAGTAAAATCTCTGGCTATTTAGAATAGAACTCTGCCCTTTATACTAGTTATAGGCAGTTTTTTGCATCCAAAAGCTTTGGTTGGAGTTTTACACACATTTGCAGTTTTTTATTGCTTAAAAACGCTTCCCAGCGCCTGCTGTACACGTTTTCTATTTTGACTCATAACTTCAAAAAGGATGCTTTCCCAGTAAAATCTCTGGCTATTTAGAATAGAACTCTGCCCTTTATACTAGTTATAGGCAGTTTTTTGCATCCAAAAGCTTTGGTTGGAGTTTTACACACATTTGCAGTTTTTTATTGCTTAAAAACGCTTCCCAGCGCCTGCTGTACACGTTTTCTATTTTGACTCATAACTTCAAAAAGGATGCTTTCCCAGTAAAATCTCTGGCTATTTAGAATAGAACTCTGCCCTTTATACTAGTTATAGGCAGTTTTTTGCATCCAAAAGCTTTGGTTTGAGTTTTACACACATTTGCAGTTTTTTATTGCTTAAAAACGCTTCCCAGCGCCTGCTGTACACGTTTTCTATTTTGACTCATAACTTCAAAAAGGATGCTTTCCCAGTAAAATCTCTGGCTATTTAGAATAGAACTCTGCCCTTTATACTAGTTATAGGCAGTTTTTTGCATCCAAAAGCTTTGGTTTGAGTTTTACACACATTTGCAGTTTTTTATTGCTTAAAAACGCTTCCCAGCGCCTGCTGTACACGTTTTCTATTTTGACTCATAACTTCAAAAAGGATGCTTTCCCAGTAAAATCTCTGGCTATTTAGAATAGAACTCTGCCCTTTATACTAGTTATAGGCAGTTTTTTGCATCCAAAAGCTTTGGTTTGAGTTTTACACACATTTGCAGTTTTTTATTGCTTAAAAACGCTTCCCAGCGCCTGCTGTACACGTTTTCTATTTTGACTCATAACTTCAAAAAGGATGCTTTCCCAGTAAAATCTCTGGCTATTTAGAATAGAACTCTGCCCTTTATACTAGTTATAGGCAGTTTTTTGCATCCAAAAGCTTTGGTTGGAGTTTTACACACATTTGCAGTTTTTTATTGCTTAAAAACGCTTCCCAGCGCCTGCTGTACACGTTTTCTATTTTGACTCATAACTTCAAAAAGGATGCTTTCCCAGTAAAATCTCTGGCTATTTAGAATAGAACTCTGCCCTTTATACTAGTTATAGGCAGTTTTTTGCATCCAAAAGCTTTGGTTGGAGTTTTACACACATTTGCAGTTTTTTATTGCTTAAAAACGCTTCCCAGCGCCTTGCTGTACACGTTTTCTATTTTGACTCATAACTTCAAAAAGGATGCTTTCCCAGTAAAATCTCTGGCTATTTAGAATAGAACTCTGCCCTTTATACTAGTTATAGGCAGTTTTTTGCATCCAAAAGCTTTGGTTTGAGTTTTACACACATTTGCAGTTTTTTATTGCTTAAAAACGCTTCCCAGCGCCTGCTGTACACGTTTTCTATTTTGACTCATAACTTCAAAAAGGATGCTTTCCCAGTAAAATCTCTGGCTATTTAGAATAGAACTCTGCCCTTTATACTAGTTATAGGCAGTTTTTTGCATCCAAAAGCTTTGGTTTGAGTTTTACACACATTTGCAGTTTTTTATTGCTTAAAAACGCTTCCCAGCGCCTGCTGTACACGTTTTCTATTTTGACTCATAACTTCAAAAAGGATGCTTTCCCAGTAAAATCTCTGGCTATTTAGAATAGAACTCTGCCCTTTATACTAGTTATAGGCAGTTTTTTGCATCCAAAAGCTTTGGTTTGAGTTTTACACACATTTGCAGTTTTTTATTGCTTAAAAACGCTTCCCAGCGCCTGCTGTACACGTTTTCTATTTTGACTCATAACTTCAAAAAGGATGCTTTCCCAGTAAAATCTCTGGCTATTTAGAATAGAACTCTGCCCTTTATACTAGTTATAGGCAGTTTTTTGCATCCAAAAGCTTTGGTTGGAGTTTTACACACATTTGCAGTTTTTTATTGCTTAAAAACGCTTCCCAGCGCCTGCTGTACACGTTTTCTATTTTGACTCATAACTTCAAAAAGGATGCTTTCCCAGTAAAATCTCTGGCTATTTAGAATAGAACTCTGCCCTTTATACTAGTTATAGGCAGTTTTTTGCATCCAAAAGCTTTGGTTGGAGTTTTACACACATTTGCAGTTTTTTATTGCTTAAAAACGCTTCCCAGCGCCTGCTGTACACGTTTTCTATTTTGACTCATAACTTCAAAAAGGATGCTTTCCCAGTAAAATCTCTGGCTATTTAGAATAGAACTCTGCCCTTTATACTAGTTATAGGCAGTTTTTTGCATCCAAAAGCTTTGGTTTGAGTTTTACACACATTTGCAGTTTTTTATTGCTTAAAAACGCTTCCCAGCGCCTTGCTGTACACGTTTTCTATTTTGACTCATAACTTCAAAAAGGATGCTTTCCCAGTAAAATCTCTGGCTATTTAGAATAGAACTCTGCCCTTTATACTAGTTATAGGCAGTTTTTTGCATCCAAAAGCTTTGGTTTGAGTTTTACACACATTTGCAGTTTTTTATTGCTTAAAAACGCTTCCCAGCGCCTGCTGTACACGTTTTCTATTTTGACTCATAACTTCAAAAAGGATGCTTTCCCAGTAAAATCTCTGGCTATTTAGAATAGAACTCTGCCCTTTATACTAGTTATAGGCAGTTTTTTGCATCCAAAAGCTTTGGTTTGAGTTTTACACACATTTGCAGTTTTTTATTGCTTAAAAACGCTTCCCAGCGCCTGCTGTACACGTTTTCTATTTTGACTCATAACTTCAAAAAGGATGCTTTCCCAGTAAAATCTCTGGCTATTTAGAATAGAACTCTGCCCTTTATACTAGTTATAGGCAGTTTTTTGCATCCAAAAGCTTTGGTTGGAGTTTTACACACATTTGCAGTTTTTTATTGCTTAAAAACGCTTCCCAGCGCCTTGCTGTACACGTTTTCTATTTTGACTCATAACTTCAAAAAGGATGCTTTCCCAGTAAAATCTCTGGCTATTTAGAATAGAACTCTGCCCTTTATACTAGTTATAGGCAGTTTTTTGCATCCAAAAGCTTTGGTTTGAGTTTTACACACATTTGCAGTTTTTTATTGCTTAAAAACGCTTCCCAGCGCCTGCTGTACACGTTTTCTATTTTGACTCATAACTTCAAAAAGGATGCTTTCCCAGTAAAATCTCTGGCTATTTAGAATAGAACTCTGCCCTTTATACTAGTTATAGGCAGTTTTTTGCATCCAAAAGCTTTGGTTTGAGTTTTACACACATTTGCAGTTTTTTATTGCTTAAAAACGCTTCCCAGCGCCTTGCTGTACACGTTTTCTATTTTGACTCATAACTTCAAAAAGGATGCTTTCCCAGTAAAATCTCTGGCTATTTAGAATAGAACTCTGCCCTTTATACTAGTTATAGGCAGTTTTTTGCATCCAAAAGCTTTGGTTTGAGTTTTACACACATTTGCAGTTTTTTATTGCTTAAAAACGCTTCCCAGCGCCTGCTGTACACGTTTTCTATTTTGACTCATAACTTCAAAAAGGATGCTTTCCCAGTAAAATCTCTGGCTATTTAGAATAGAACTCTGCCCTTTATACTAGTTATAGGCAGTTTTTTGCATCCAAAAGCTTTGGTTGGAGTTTTACACACATTTGCAGTTTTTTATTGCTTAAAAACGCTTCCCAGCGCCTGCTGTACACGTTTTCTATTTTGACTCATAACTTCAAAAAGGATGCTTTCCCAGTAAAATCTCTGGCTATTTAGAATAGAACTCTGCCCTTTATACTAGTTATAGGCAGTTTTTTGCATCCAAAAGCTTTGGTTTGAGTTTTACACACATTTGCAGTTTTTTATTGCTTAAAAACGCTTCCCAGCGCCTGCTGTACACGTTTTCTATTTTGACTCATAACTTCAAAAAGGATGCTTTCCCAGTAAAATCTCTGGCTATTTAGAATAGAACTCTGCCCTTTATACTAGTTATAGGCAGTTTTTTGCATCCAAAAGCTTTGGTTGGAGTTTTACACACATTTGCAGTTTTTTATTGCTTAAAAACGCTTCCCAGCGCCTGCTGTACACGTTTTCTATTTTGACTCATAACTTCAAAAAGGATGCTTTCCCAGTAAAATCTCTGGCTATTTAGAATAGAACTCTGCCCTTTATACTAGTTATAGGCAGTTTTTTGCATCCAAAAGCTTTGGTTGGAGTTTTACACACATTTGCAGTTTTTTATTGCTTAAAAACGCTTCCCAGCGCCTGCTGTACACGTTTTCTATTTTGACTCATAACTTCAAAAAGGATGCTTTCCCAGTAAAATCTCTGGCTATTTAGAATAGAACTCTGCCCTTTATACTAGTTATAGGCAGTTTTTTGCATCCAAAAGCTTTGGTTTGAGTTTTACACACATTTGCAGTTTTTTATTGCTTAAAAACGCTTCCCAGCGCCTGCTGTACACGTTTTCTATTTTGACTCATAACTTCAAAAAGGATGCTTTCCCAGTAAAATCTCTGGCTATTTAGAATAGAACTCTGCCCTTTATACTAGTTATAGGCAGTTTTTTGCATCCAAAAGCTTTGGTTGGAGTTTTACACACATTTGCAGTTTTTTATTGCTTAAAAACGCTTCCCAGCGCCTGCTGTACACGTTTTCTATTTTGACTCATAACTTCAAAAAGGATGCTTTCCCAGTAAAATCTCTGGCTATTTAGAATAGAACTCTGCCCTTTATACTAGTTATAGGCAGTTTTTTGCATCCAAAAGCTTTGGTTTGAGTTTTACACACATTTGCAGTTTTTTATTGCTTAAAAACGCTTCCCAGCGCCTGCTGTACACGTTTTCTATTTTGACTCATAACTTCAAAAAGGATGCTTTCCCAGTAAAATCTCTGGCTATTTAGAATAGAACTCTGCCCTTTATACTAGTTATAGGCAGTTTTTTGCATCCAAAAGCTTTGGTTGGAGTTTTACACACATTTGCAGTTTTTTATTGCTTAAAAACGCTTCCCAGCGCCTGCTGTACACGTTTTCTATTTTGACTCATAACTTCAAAAAGGATGCTTTCCCAGTAAAATCTCTGGCTATTTAGAATAGAACTCTGCCCTTTATACTAGTTATAGGCAGTTTTTTGCATCCAAAAGCTTTGGTTGGAGTTTTACACACATTTGCAGTTTTTTATTGCTTAAAAACGCTTCCCAGCGCCTGCTGTACACGTTTTCTATTTTGACTCATAACTTCAAAAAGGATGCTTTCCCAGTAAAATCTCTGGCTATTTAGAATAGAACTCTGCCCTTTATACTAGTTATAGGCAGTTTTTTGCATCCAAAAGCTTTGGTTGGAGTTTTACACACATTTGCAGTTTTTTATTGCTTAAAAACGCTTCCCAGCGCCTGCTGTACACGTTTTCTATTTTGACTCATAACTTCAAAAAGGATGCTTTCCCAGTAAAATCTCTGGCTATTTAGAATAGAACTCTGCCCTTTATACTAGTTATAGGCAGTTTTTTGCATCCAAAAGCTTTGGTTGGAGTTTTACACACATTTGCAGTTTTTTATTGCTTAAAAACGCTTCCCAGCGCCTGCTGTACACGTTTTCTATTTTGACTCATAACTTCAAAAAGGATGCTTTCCCAGTAAAATCTCTGGCTATTTAGAATAGAACTCTGCCCTTTATACTAGTTATAGGCAGTTTTTTGCATCCAAAAGCTTTGGTTGGAGTTTTACACACATTTGCAGTTTTTTATTGCTTAAAAACGCTTCCCAGCGCCTGCTGTACACGTTTTCTATTTTGACTCATAACTTCAAAAAGGATGCTTTCCCAGTAAAATCTCTGGCTATTTAGAATAGAACTCTGCCCTTTATACTAGTTATAGGCAGTTTTTTGCATCCAAAAGCTTTGGTTGGAGTTTTACACACATTTGCAGTTTTTTATTGCTTAAAAACGCTTCCCAGCGCCTGCTGTACACGTTTTCTATTTTGACTCATAACTTCAAAAAGGATGCTTTCCCAGTAAAATCTCTGGCTATTTAGAATAGAACTCTGCCCTTTATACTAGTTATAGGCAGTTTTTTGCATCCAAAAGCTTTGGTTGGAGTTTTACACACATTTGCAGTTTTTTATTGCTTAAAAACGCTTCCCAGCGCCTGCTGTACACGTTTTCTATTTTGACTCATAACTTCAAAAAGGATGCTTTCCCAGTAAAATCTCTGGCTATTTAGAATAGAACTCTGCCCTTTATACTAGTTATAGGCAGTTTTTTGCATCCAAAAGCTTTGGTTGGAGTTTTACACACATTTGCAGTTTTTTATTGCTTAAAAACGCTTCCCAGCGCCTGCTGTACACGTTTTCTATTTTGACTCATAACTTCAAAAAGGATGCTTTCCCAGTAAAATCTCTGGCTATTTAGAATAGAACTCTGCCCTTTATACTAGTTATAGGCAGTTTTTTGCATCCAAAAGCTTTGGTTGGAGTTTTACACACATTTGCAGTTTTTTATTGCTTAAAAACGCTTCCCAGCGCCTGCTGTACACGTTTTCTATTTTGACTCATAACTTCAAAAAGGATGCTTTCCCAGTAAAATCTCTGGCTATTTAGAATAGAACTCTGCCCTTTATACTAGTTATAGGCAGTTTTTTGCATCCAAAAGCTTTGGTTGGAGTTTTACACACATTTGCAGTTTTTTATTGCTTAAAAACGCTTCCCAGCGCCTGGCTGTACACGTTTTCTATTTTGACTCATAACTTCAAAAAGGATGCTTTCCCAGTAAAATCTCTGGCTATTTAGAATAGAACTCTGCCCTTTATACTAGTTATAGGCAGTTTTTTGCATCCAAAAGCTTTGGTTTGAGTTTTACACACATTTGCAGTTTTTTATTGCTTAAAAACGCTTCCCAGCGCCTGCTGTACACGTTTTCTATTTTGACTCATAACTTCAAAAAGGATGCTTTCCCAGTAAAATCTCTGGCTATTTAGAATAGAACTCTGCCCTTTATACTAGTTATAGGCAGTTTTTTGCATCCAAAAGCTTTGGTTGGAGTTTTACACACATTTGCAGTTTTTTATTGCTTAAAAACGCTTCCCAGCGCCTGCTGTACACGTTTTCTATTTTGACTCATAACTTCAAAAAGGATGCTTTCCCAGTAAAATCTCTGGCTATTTAGAATAGAACTCTGCCCTTTATACTAGTTATAGGCAGTTTTTTGCATCCAAAAGCTTTGGTTGGAGTTTTACACACATTTGCAGTTTTTTATTGCTTAAAAACGCTTCCCAGCGCCTGCTGTACACGTTTTCTATTTTGACTCATAACTTCAAAAAGGATGCTTTCCCAGTAAAATCTCTGGCTATTTAGAATAGAACTCTGCCCTTTATACTAGTTATAGGCAGTTTTTTGCATCCAAAAGCTTTGGTTGGAGTTTTACACACATTTGCAGTTTTTTATTGCTTAAAAACGCTTCCCAGCGCCTGCTGTACACGTTTTCTATTTTGACTCATAACTTCAAAAAGGATGCTTTCCCAGTAAAATCTCTGGCTATTTAGAATAGAACTCTGCCCTTTATACTAGTTATAGGCAGTTTTTTGCATCCAAAAGCTTTGGTTGGAGTTTTACACACATTTGCAGTTTTTTATTGCTTAAAAACGCTTCCCAGCGCCTGCTGTACACGTTTTCTATTTTGACTCATAACTTCAAAAAGGATGCTTTCCCAGTAAAATCTCTGGCTATTTAGAATAGAACTCTGCCCTTTATACTAGTTATAGGCAGTTTTTTGCATCCAAAAGCTTTGGTTTGAGTTTTACACACATTTGCAGTTTTTTATTGCTTAAAAACGCTTCCCAGCGCCTGCTGTACACGTTTTCTATTTTGACTCATAACTTCAAAAAGGATGCTTTCCCAGTAAAATCTCTGGCTATTTAGAATAGAACTCTGCCCTTTATACTAGTTATAGGCAGTTTTTTGCATCCAAAAGCTTTGGTTTGAGTTTTACACACATTTGCAGTTTTTTATTGCTTAAAAACGCTTCCCAGCGCCTTGCTGTACACGTTTTCTATTTTGACTCATAACTTCAAAAAGGATGCTTTCCCAGTAAAATCTCTGGCTATTTAGAATAGAACTCTGCCCTTTATACTAGTTATAGGCAGTTTTTTGCATCCAAAAGCTTTGGTTGGAGTTTTACACACATTTGCAGTTTTTTATTGCTTAAAAACGCTTCCCAGCGCCTGCTGTACACGTTTTCTATTTTGACTCATAACTTCAAAAAGGATGCTTTCCCAGTAAAATCTCTGGCTATTTAGAATAGAACTCTGCCCTTTATACTAGTTATAGGCAGTTTTTTGCATCCAAAAGCTTTGGTTGGAGTTTTACACACATTTGCAGTTTTTTATTGCTTAAAAACGCTTCCCAGCGCCTGCTGTACACGTTTTCTATTTTGACTCATAACTTCAAAAAGGATGCTTTCCCAGTAAAATCTCTGGCTATTTAGAATAGAACTCTGCCCTTTATACTAGTTATAGGCAGTTTTTTGCATCCAAAAGCTTTGGTTGGAGTTTTACACACATTTGCAGTTTTTTATTGCTTAAAAACGCTTCCCAGCGCCTGCTGTACACGTTTTCTATTTTGACTCATAACTTCAAAAAGGATGCTTTCCCAGTAAAATCTCTGGCTATTTAGAATAGAACTCTGCCCTTTATACTAGTTATAGGCAGTTTTTTGCATCCAAAAGCTTTGGTTGGAGTTTTACACACATTTGCAGTTTTTTATTGCTTAAAAACGCTTCCCAGCGCCTGCTGTACACGTTTTCTATTTTGACTCATAACTTCAAAAAGGATGCTTTCCCAGTAAAATCTCTGGCTATTTAGAATAGAACTCTGCCCTTTATACTAGTTATAGGCAGTTTTTTGCATCCAAAAGCTTTGGTTTGAGTTTTACACACATTTGCAGTTTTTTATTGCTTAAAAACGCTTCCCAGCGCCTTGCTGTACACGTTTTCTATTTTGACTCATAACTTCAAAAAGGATGCTTTCCCAGTAAAATCTCTGGCTATTTAGAATAGAACTCTGCCCTTTATACTAGTTATAGGCAGTTTTTTGCATCCAAAAGCTTTGGTTGGAGTTTTACACACATTTGCAGTTTTTTATTGCTTAAAAACGCTTCCCAGCGCCTTGCTGTACACGTTTTCTATTTTGACTCATAACTTCAAAAAGGATGCTTTCCCAGTAAAATCTCTGGCTATTTAGAATAGAACTCTGCCCTTTATACTAGTTATAGGCAGTTTTTTGCATCCAAAAGCTTTGGTTTGAGTTTTACACACATTTGCAGTTTTTTATTGCTTAAAAACGCTTCCCAGCGCCTGCTGTACACGTTTTCTATTTTGACTCATAACTTCAAAAAGGATGCTTTCCCAGTAAAATCTCTGGCTATTTAGAATAGAACTCTGCCCTTTATACTAGTTATAGGCAGTTTTTTGCATCCAAAAGCTTTGGTTGGAGTTTTACACACATTTGCAGTTTTTTATTGCTTAAAAACGCTTCCCAGCGCCTGCTGTACACGTTTTCTATTTTGACTCATAACTTCAAAAAGGATGCTTTCCCAGTAAAATCTCTGGCTATTTAGAATAGAACTCTGCCCTTTATACTAGTTATAGGCAGTTTTTTGCATCCAAAAGCTTTGGTTGGAGTTTTACACACATTTGCAGTTTTTTATTGCTTAAAAACGCTTCCCAGCGCCTTGCTGTACACGTTTTCTATTTTGACTCATAACTTCAAAAAGGATGCTTTCCCAGTAAAATCTCTGGCTATTTAGAATAGAACTCTGCCCTTTATACTAGTTATAGGCAGTTTTTTGCATCCAAAAGCTTTGGTTTGAGTTTTACACACATTTGCAGTTTTTTATTGCTTAAAAACGCTTCCCAGCGCCTGCTGTACACGTTTTCTATTTTGACTCATAACTTCAAAAAGGATGCTTTCCCAGTAAAATCTCTGGCTATTTAGAATAGAACTCTGCCCTTTATACTAGTTATAGGCAGTTTTTTGCATCCAAAAGCTTTGGTTTGAGTTTTACACACATTTGCAGTTTTTTATTGCTTAAAAACGCTTCCCAGCGCCTTGGCTGTACACTTTTTTTATTTTGACTCATAACTTCAAAAAGGATGCTTTCCCAGTAAAATCTATGGCTATTTAGAATATAACTCTGCCCTTTATACTAGTTACAGGCAGTTTTTTGCATCCAAAAGCTTTGGTTGGAGTTTTACACACATTTGCAGTTTTTTATTGCTTAAAAACGCTTCCCAGCGCCTGCTGTACACGTTTTCTATTTTGACTCATAACTTCAAAAAGGATGCTTTCCCAGTAAAATCTCTGGCTGTTTAGAATAGAACTCTGCCCTTTATACTAGTTACAGGCAGTTTTTTGCATCCAAAAGCTTTGGTTGGAGTTTTACACACATTTGCAGTTTTTTATTGCTTAAAAACGCTTCCCAGCGCCTGCTGTACACGTTTTCTATTTTGACTCATATCTTCAAAAAGGATGCTTTCCCAGTAAAATCTCTGGCTATTTAGAGTAGAACTCTGCCCTTTATACTAGTTACAGGCATTTTTTTTCATCCAAAAGCTTTGGTTGGAGTTTTACACACATTTGCAGTTTTTTATTGCTTAAAAACGCTTCCCAGCACCTGCTGTACACGTTTTCTATTTTGACTCATAACTTCAAAAAGGATGCTTTCCCAGTAAAATCTCTGGCTATTTAGAGTAGAACTCTGCCCTTTATACTAGTTATTGGCAGTTTTTTGCATCCAAAAGCTTTGGTTTGAGTTTTACACACATTTGCAGTTTTTTATGGCTTAAAAACGCTTCCCAGCGCCTGCTGTACACGTTTTCTATTTTGACTCATAACTTCAAAAAGGATGCTTTCCCAGTAAAATATCTGGCTATTTAGAATAGAACTCTGCCCTTTATACTAGTTACAGGCAGTTTTTTGCATCCAAAAGCTTTGGTTGGAGTTTTACACACATTTGCAGTTTTTTATTGCTTAAAAACGCTTCCCAGCGCCTTGGCTGTACACTTTTTTTATTTTGACTCATAACTTCAAAAAGGATGCTTTCCCAGTAAAATCTCTGGCTATTTAGAATATAACTCTGCCCTTTATACTAGTTACAGGCAGTTTTTTGCATCCAAAAGCTTTGGTTTGAGTTTTACACACATTTGCAGTTTTTTATGGCTTAAAAACGCTTCCCAGCGCCTGCTGTACACGTTTTCTATTTTGACTCATAACTTCAAAAAGGATGCTTTCCCAGTAAAATCTCTGGCTATTTAGAATAGAACTCTGCCCTTTATACTAGTTACAGGCAGTTTTTTGCATCCAAAAGCTTTGGTTGGAGTTTTACACACATTTGCAGTTTTTTATGGCTTAAAAACGCTTCCCAGCGCCTTGGCTGTACACTTTTTTTATTTTGACTCATAACTTCAAAAAGGATGCTTTCCCAGTAAAATCTCTGGCTATTTAGAATAGATCTCTGCCCTTTATACTAGTTATAGGCAGTTTTTTGCATCCAAAAGCTTTGGTTGGAGTTTTACACACATTTGCAGTTTTTTATTGCTTAAAAACGCTTCCCAGCGCCTTGGCTGTACACTTTTTTTATTTTGACTCATAACTTCAAAAAGGATGCTTTCCCAGTAAAATCTCTGGCTATTTAGAATATAACTCTGCCCTTTATACTAGTTACAGGCAGTTTTTTGCATCCAAAAGCTTTGGTTGGAGTTTTACACACATTTGCAGTTTTTTATTGATTAAAAACGCTTCCCAGCGCCTGCTGTACACGTTTTCTATTTTGACTCATAACTTCAAAAAGGATGCTTTCCCAGTAAAATCTCTGGCTATTTAGAATAGAACTCTGCCCTTTATACTAGTTACAGGCAGTTTTTTGCATCCAAAAGCTTTGGTTGGAGTTTTACACACATTTGCAGTTTTTTATTGCTTAAAAACGCTTCCCAGCGCCTTGGCTGTACACTTTTTTTATTTTGACTCATAACTTCAAAAAGGATGCTTTCCTAGTAAAATCTCTGGCTATTTAGAATAGAACTCTGCTCTTTATACTAGTTACAGGCAGTTTTTTGCATCCAAAAGCTTTGGTTTGAGTTTTACACACATTTGCAGTTTTTTATTGCTTAAAAACGCTTCCCAGCGCCTGCTGTACACGTTTTCTATTTTGACTCATATCTTCAAAAAGGATGCTTTCCCAGTAAAATCTCTGGCTATTTAGAGTAGAACTCTGCCCTTTATACTAGTTACAGGCAGTTTTTTTCATCCAAAAGCTTTGGTTGGAGTTTTACACACATTTGCAGTGTTTTATTGCTTAAAAACGCTTCCCAGCGCCTTGGCTGTACACTTTTTTTATTTTGACTCATATCTTCCTAAAAGATGCTTTCCCATGTAAATCTCTGGCTATTAAGAGTAGAACTCTGCCCTTTATACTAGTTACAGGCAGTTTTTTGCATCCAAAAGCTTTGGTTGGAGTTTTACACACATTTGCAGTTTTTTATTGCTTAAAAACGCTTCCCAGCGCCTTGGCTGTACACTTTTTTTATTTTGACTCATATCTTCAAAAAAGATGCTTTCCCATTAAAATCTCTGGCTATTTAGAGTAGAACTCTGCCCTTTATACTAGTTACAGGCAGTTTTTTTCATCCAAAAGCTTTGGTTGGAGTTTTACACACATTTGCAGTTTTTTATTGCTTAAAAACGCTTCCCAGCGCCTTGGCTGTACACTTTTTTTATTTTGACTCATAACTTCAAAAAGGATGCTTTCCTAGTAAAATCTCTGGCTATTTAGAATAGAACTCTGCCCTTTATACTAGTTATAAGCAGTTTTTTGCATCCAAAAGCTTTGGTTTGAGTTTTACACACATTTGCAGTTTTTTATTGCTTAAAAACGCTTCCCAGCGCCTGCTGTACACGTTTTCTATTTTGACTCATAACTTCAAGAAGGATGCTTTCCCTTTAAAATATCTGGCTATTTAGAATAGAACTCTGCCCTTTATACTAGTTATAGGAAGTTTTTTGCATCCAAAAGCTTTGGTTTGAGTTTTACACACATTTGCAGTTTTTTATGGCTTAAAAACGCTTCCCAGCGCCTGCTGTACACGTTTTCTATTTTGACTCATATCTTCAAAAAGGATGCTTTCCCAGTAAAATCTCTGGCTATTTAGAGTAGAACTCTGCCCTTTATACTAGTTACAGGCAGTTTTTTTCATCCAAAAGCTTTGGTTGGAGTTTTCCACACATTTGCAGTTTTTTATTGCTTAAAAACGCTTCCCAGCGCCTTGGCTGTACACTTTTTTTATTTTGACTCATATCTTCAAAAAAGATGCTTTCTCATGAAACTCTCTGGCTATTTAGAGTAGAACTCTGCCCTTTATACTAGTTACTGGCAGTTTTTTTCATCCAAAAGCTTTGGTTGGAGTTTTACACACATTTGCAGTTTTTTATTGCTTAAAAACGCTTCCCAGCGCCTTGGCTGTACACTTTTTTTATTTTGACTCATATCTTCAAAAAAGATGCTTTCCCATTAAAATCTCTGGCTATTTAGAGTAGAACTCTGCCCTTTATACTAGTTACAGGCAGTTTTTTTCATCCAAAAGCTTTGGTTTGAGTTTTACACACATTTGCAGTTTTTTATTGCTTAAAAACGCTTCCCAGCACCTGCTGTACACTTTTTTTATTTTGACTCATATCTTCAAAAAAGATGCTTTCCCAGTAAAATCTCTGGCTATTTAGAGTAGAACTCTGCCCTTTGTACTAGTTACAGGCAGTTTTTTTCATCCAAAAGCTTTGGTTGGAGTTTTACACACATTTGCAGTTTTTTATTGCATAAAAACGCTTCCCAGCCTGCTGTACACGTTTTCTATTTTGACTCATATCTTCAAAAAGGATGCTTTCCCAGTAAAATCTCTGGCTATTTAGAGTAGAACTCTGCCCTTTATACTAGTTACAGGCAGTTTTTTTCATCCAAAAGCTTTGGTTGGAGTTTTACACACATTTGCAGTTTTTTATTGCTTAAAAACGCTTCCCGGCGCCTGCTGTACACGTTTTCTATTTTGACTCATATCTTCAAAAAGGATGCTTTCCCAGGAAAATCTCTGGCTATTTAGAGTAGAGCTGTTCCCTTTATACTAGTTACAGGCAGTTTTTTTCATCCAAAAGCTTTGGTTGGAGTTTTACACACATTTGCAGTTTTTTATTGCTTAAAAACGCTTCCCGGCGCCTGCTGTACACGTTTTCTATTTTGACTCATATCTTCAAAAAGGATGCTTTCCCAGGAAAATCTCTGGCTATTTAGAGTAGAGCTGTTCCCTTTATACTAGTTACAGGCAGTTTTTTTCATCCAAAAGCTTTGGTTGGAGTTTTACACACATTTGCAGTTTTTTATTGCTTAAAAACGCTTCCCAGCGCCTTGGCTGTACACTTTTTTTATTTTGACTCATATCTTCAAAAAAGATGCTTTCCCATGAAAATCTCTGGCTATTTAGAGTAGAACTCTGCCCTTTATACTAGTTACAGGCAGTGTTTTTCATCCAAAAGCTTTGGTTGGAGTTTTACACACATTTGCAGTTTTTTATTGCTTAAAAACGCTTCCCGGCGCCTGCTGTACACGTTTTCTATTTTGACTCATATCTTCAAAAAGGATGCTTTCCCAGGAAAATCTCTGGCTATTTAGAGTAGATCTGTTCCCTTTATACTAGTTACAGGCAGTTTTTTTCATCCAAAAGCTTTGGTTGGAGTTTTACACACATTTGCAGTTTTTTATTGCTTAAAAACGCTTCCCGGCGCCTGCTGTACACGTTTTCTATTTTGACTCATATCTTCAAAAAGGATGCTTTCCCAGTAAAATCTCTGGCTATTTAGAGTAGATCTCTGCCCTTTATACTAGTTACAGGCAGATGTTGTTATCCCAAAGCTTTGGTTTGACTTTTATACACATTTGCAGTTTTTAACGCTTAAAAATGCTTCCCAGCGCCTGCTGTACTCTTTTTATTTTCACTCATAACTTCACACAGGCTGCTTTCTCAGTAAATTCTCATGCATTCTAGGGTAGAACTCTCTCCTTTATACTAGTTACAGGCAGTGGTTTGAATCCCAAAGCTTTGGTTGGACTTTTATCCACATTTGCGGTTTGTTTCACTTAAACATGCTTCCAGAGCGGCTGACGGCCCTCTGCACATCATCAAACCTGGTGACTGGTGACGCTGGTGACATCAGCGCTGGCTTGGACCCTTTCATGTCCTCTTTGTCACTCACACGGCTTTGAAAGTTGCTGAAAGAGCTATGTGGGTTCACCCGTCACACAGCGCCTCCTGTGGTCCCAACTCCTCCTCCTCCTTTTGCAATGGATGGCCAGAAAGCTCAGCCTCATAAGGCTAAGTAATCACCTCTCAGAAAGATAATTCACTGTTAGGATACACTTTTAGCTACAATCAGTGCTGGTAACTGATTGCACGTCGATAGGTCATAGAGGAGCAGAAGATAGGTCATAAAAGCCAAGCAACTACCAATAATCTGTTGTCTCGACTGACGCGCACACACCACACACACAACACATTTACGGAACTCGGCGGAAGAACAGATGACGACATCACCCGGGGGCTTCAAACTCCTCTGTGGATTAGCACTAATTGCCATAATTATTGTGATAAATGTGTGTTTTGATGCTCTCTTTGAGAGTTGACACAATTTCGTACCTTATGAGACATGACAACCATGACAAGCTTCTTCGCTTCCATGCGATTGCCACTTCCTCTGGTGTTTGGTTTCTTTTTGCCCTTCATGTCATTCTAACTGCTATGGTTGTTCTTTCATGCCACATTCTGCCGCAAACCGACGTTGTGCCTTCCCCCACATCCTAATTCATCATCGCTCTTTCCTTGCACCTTAGCTTCCTTTATTAGTCCACGGTACTTTCATCAAACTGTCCTTGCTGAAACAGGTTCTCCTCTCCTCTATGTCACTGCGACCCAAAATTTTGATGGTTTTAAAGCCACTAATGATTTGGGTATGGTGCCTTTATTTGGTCCAGTTCACATTCGCCCCGGAGTGAAATTCCACTGTTTTGCTATGAATGATACCCTATTTGGCCAGCGTGTGTATGTTGGGGATGTGCCAAAATAATTTCTATGTCCAGTATACGCGTGTGGCCCCCATTGACCCTGAAACACTCTCCTCTCCGACTTGTGACTGACTATTTCCTGACCTTTTTCCTCATGCTGACTGTTTGGATGACATGACTGACCTAGACTTTTGATTCTTCCATTTAGTTTTTTTTTTAGACTGAATTACAACCTGTTTATGAAGGATTTTCTTAAAACCTACATTATGGGGTGAAAAACTGGATGTTTTCTTTCAGGTTGTTTAATTAATGTTATACATATTGTTTACTGAATTTTCTTTTCATTTGATAGATTAATTGATTATTAAAAGGGGGATTGGTTATGACAAAATATAGTCTATACTCTTATTATATTATCCCATAGTTTAATTCAATAGTTGTTTGTTCTTGTGTGACTCTTTCCAATGTATCTAGTATCTTAATTGTTTTTTGCTCCCGTCTCAGTGGCTCTATCGGCCTCCCATTTCTCTCAAGGACAAGATAACTGTGTGACTAGTTCTTTCTTTTTTTTCCCTCATTTCCCTCCCATTTTTTAGGTTATCTAGGCAATGCTCTTCAGTGTGTTTTTCGAGACAGGCGGAGACGCAAAGCGTCTGTAACCTCTTTTGACTATCTCTTTGCAAAGATATTATTAAAATTGCAAAATACAAGATTGTTTCCTGATTTAATTTCCAAAACAAAGGTGAGCATGGCTGATAGGAAGATAGATAGTCTGAACTGTGGCAAGCAAAGGTAACAATGGTACAATAAACTCTATTTTAAAAGCTTGTGGAAGTCCCGGAGTCCTTCATGATGTGAGTGAAACAGAATACTGGTGCATGTATTTAACATGGGTAAGCTACTGTTGTACTGGCCATTGGGACATTTACCAAACCACGCACCCTTTTCTGTTAGTTGTGCCAAATGTTCAGACACTGACTTTGCGATTTTACTTAACCATTTATACATTGGGATTGGGTCACTTTTTGGTCTACATAATGGCTGAATAAATATTGTCAACTCCTAAAGGCATAGCTGAAACTGTTTTGATTGTATTATGGGCTTCCATTGATGGAAGTGCCATTTATGTATACCCACTGTTATATGGAGCAGTAATAATTTAAGGGAGGTTGGCCATGGCCTTTGCATTATATATCATGTGCCTTGTCTCTCAATTACAACTATGATCCAGGAGAATATGGATATTTGGAACTGCCAAACTTGTATTATAGGGTGCAATTTCCCTTCTACTGTGGTATGAATTTGTTACTCAAATACCCCTAATAATCATTTTTCACCTTGCCCCCTACCACAAAAGGTGGGAGGTCGAAAGTACAGGCTGTTATTCTTCAGTGATCAAATCAGAACTGGATCCGTTAGACCAGTGATTCTCAACCAGTGACGTGCCGTGAGCGCTCTTCAGGTGTGCCGTGGGAAATTACACAATTTTACGTAATTGCTCAAAAAATTATTTATTTACAAGAAATAATGTGGCGGCTTAGAGCGTCAGCCTCACAGTTCTGAGGACCCGGGTTCAATCCCCGGTCCCGCCTGTGTGGAGTTTGCATGTTCTCCCTGTGCCTGCGTGGGTTTTCTCCAGGCACTCCGGTTTCCTCCCACATCCCAAAAAATATGCATTAATTGGAGACTCTAAATTGCCCGTAGGTGTGACTGTGAGTGCGAATGGTTGTTTGTTTGTATGTGCCCTGCGATTGGGTGGCAACCAGTTCAGAGTGTACCCCGCCTCCTGTCCGATAGCTGGGATAGGCTCCAGCACGCCCGTGACCCGCGTGAGGAGAAGCGGCTCAGATAATGGATGGATGGAAGAAATAATGTATTTTTGTTCATCCATTTATGCCATTGAGGCATAGTGATAGACAGAACAAATCAATTCTATTTTATTAGATGGCAGGAAGTGCATACAGTAATTAATGTCTCCACTTTTTGACATTTTTGTTTGTGTGCCGTGAGATTTTGAAATGTAAAATATGTGCCTTGGCTCCATAAAGGTTAGAAATTACTGCCTTAGATGTAAGGCTAAGGAACAGCTTTCACCACCCTCTAAAAATTGAGTATGTTGAAGGGACAAGAGGGATGGATTCCATAAATTAGATGGGATTTGCTCAGTTTTTTTGTATTTCCCTTTTTGATGTATAAGACTTTGTTGGACTCTGTTTTATGAACTTTAGGCAAAACACATACGTACATGCTTTCTTTGCAGGATGCTTACGATGAGATGGGCCTGGATCAGTGGCAATACCTTCTGGGGAGCATGCTGCTTCCGTCGTGCGCCTGGCCGGGGATGGTACCTGCCTAACGGTCCGTATCTGCCTAAGTGTGAGTCTTTCCCCCACGATGATCTGACACACCTAGAGTATTCGAGAGTGATCACCAATGGATCCCTTGTGAGGTCATTCAGAGTCAAGACCCCTCTTTTTGGAACAATAGCAGAGAGCCGAATGGCAGCTTCCACCCCTTTTACCACACTACATGGCTGTTTTCTGATGATGGGTGTTGTATAACCTCTCACCTGGGCAGTGGAACTTGTGTTTCTATCAACAGAGCCTGAAAGAGAGGACGGAAAAGAATGTGCTATGCCGGATGGCCACCAGCCCGACGAGATCGCAAAGGCTGATGAGTGTGTGATCATTGAGGACGACGAAGAGGATGAGGCCTTTGAGTCCTTTCTGCCTGTCCTTAACCAACCCCCCCAACCGATGCTCCTGATCCAGAGGTGGCCACGGAGCCAGTTCTCATTCTAGAACCTACGCCTGACGCTACACCGACACTCTCATCTACTTGCCAACTAGACCCGGTGTCACCAGCGGTGAATGAAATCTGAGGGGTTATGGAGATCTGACACAGATGGGAGTGAGGTTACGGGCACGCCTGAAAATCCTGATGTGGCAGTTGTATACAGAGTGCATTGACAGAGGATGACAAAAATAATAGTTTTAGCAGATATTGTAGAGCATACATCTGTATTTTTGTGTGTGTGGTTGGTCCATGGCCTATTATAAAGCTATTTGACCTCAAAGTTTTC
>NW_026904430.1:0-25024 GCF_024500275.1 Phycodurus eques | reverse complement strand
GAATTTGGAGCTATCATTAGCTTTAAGCTACAATCCTCAAATTATTCATGTATAAAAAAAAAAAAAAAGAAATATTTCAGTGTGTGTGGTGCATCTCTATAATATGAGTTTCACTTTTTGAATTGAATTACTTCACTAAATTAAGCTTTTCACACTATTATAATTTATTGAGATGTACCACTATGGCAGCTTGTGTAATGTGTTTGTCAACACACGTTTGGAGAATGGCAAACCATAAACCCACATTAACCCTTATTACAAATAACTCATTATTTCTTTGGTTGTTTAAGACTTAATACATGGCTAAAGATATGCGTTAATCTCCGCATTCTATTGGATCGACGTGGCCAAGGCACACGGGCATCTGACAACATTATTTCGATATAAACGTTGAAAAACAACACAGTTGACATTCGTTTCATAATTGTTGTTTGGCGTGTCCATATGTGACTCATCTGTGATTTTCATGTCGATATGTGCCACCATAACTTTGGCTTGTAGGCTGGAGAATGAGCTCGTCTCTTCTCGCGCTATGTGACATTGCTTCTCTGGCTTTTGGCTAAGACCAAGTGTAATATCTATTCTTATCAGGTTTAGTATCTGATACGTCCTCTTTCTGGGGCCATACTTTAAATTGATTTTGTAACTGAGTGATGGAATATGTGTTTAATCTGTCCAGTCCACGCATTGTTATGGTGTTGCAGTATCTCCACAAATGGTTAAAGCAAGTGTGTATCACTCAGTCATAAACTTTGAATTTACATAATGCACAGCATGGTAAGCAAGTTTGTAGTCTATACAGTAGTTGTATTGTTTATTTGCATTTTGGGTGCAGTACAGAGGCATATTAGTTCCATGTGGAGCATAGTTGAAAAGTGACAAGAAATGTTGCTTCCTTGTTGTCTCGCCGCTAGTTTCCTCTGTAAACAACTGCAGTGCAGCCCTGGCCTGGCTGGTGGATGTCATTGGCAAGCAATATGACTGTGGTGGTACAGCAAACTCTATCTGAAACGGCATTACAAATATAATATACTGTAAATGTTTTCAGAGGCTATTTTTAAACAAAATAATGTATTATTCTCAACTTGATATGAAAGTGGGTCCGCAACTTACAACATGGTGACAGTTGACAACCACTGTTAAGACCACGCGAGCCTGCTTGAGTGTTCGCCAAGGTTGTCCATGCGCAATAGGTCACAGTAGGTGGCCAGTAGCGTTTTGAGACGCACATCAAACTGTTGTACCCGAAAGTGTTATCAGTGTGTGACATTCGACGAGACGAATGCATTATTTTCGTCAAGTCGTCTAATTATGTTTACATTCGATTTTCTTTAATTAGTAAAATCATGGCAGCACGGTGGTGTGAATGTGAGTTGCAAATGGTTGTTTGTTTTATATGTGCCCTGCGATTGGCTGGCAACCAGTTCAGGGTATACCCCGAATGGGTGGTTTATATGTTTTTGGGTGTGAATGACCGCACTTTCAAGTTATTTTATCGTGTCTCGATGCCGCTGTGCAGTATGGGTATCAATTTACTGTCTCAATTTAAACTGAAATTCTCAAATAAGAAGCATATTTCTTCATGAATTAGCACACAGTAGCGTTTCATCGAGCGTATGTTCCGGCTTGCCGTTGTGTGTGTGGTTGTTCACATGCTCATGATGGACACCGTCGCTTGACATAGCGTGCGCGTTGAATGACTTGCCGTGTCACGGCCGAGTCCACACCTCATACTTACCTGGCAGGGGAGGCACCATGATCAAGAAGGTGGTTCACCCAGGGCGAGGCTCAGCCATTGCACTCCGGTGTGCTGACCCCTGCGAATTCCCCAAATGCTGGGAATCTCGACTTGCATAATTTCTGATAGTGGGGGATCTGCGTTCGCGCTCTCCCTGATCATTGGTTAATGCAAAGAAGACAGTGTTTTCAATGGTGGTCTAGTTGTGTGGTTAATTAAGCATGGCACTATGTTACTGATAGTGATGAGTGTTTGAGTATACTGATTCACTCAAAACTGTTCATCAAAAACATTTGATCACGTTCAGTTCTTTTTCACATAGTCATTCAAGTGCTTTCTTATTCACTTAACGATCCATCCTCGAGGCTCACGTTCACTCAACACATTCACCGAAGGACTATGCGTTGTTGTTGTTGTCATGTATTGTAAACTTGGGAAGGCGGGGAGATTATTTAGTTCCAAAAACAAAAAGGCTAAATTATGACCTACCTATCACTCTCTCAGAAAACTCTTGAACACCCGCTTCGGTCGCGACTCATGAACGTGTAAACTGTACACAGGCGGGGCCGGGGATTGAACCCCGGTCCTCAGAACTGTGAGGCAGACACTCTAACCGTGCCGCGTTTTTTTCTATTCTAATAAATGTATTCATTTAAATAAGATTTTAATGTACTATAAATTCCATGGTATTACACATACATAAAGGTCTTAGCATAATTGATATTTTTATTATGGGTCAATTCACTAAAATACAGTTTAAATTTGAAAATGAATAATTACTAATGGTAAAGTATTATCCACACCTGAATATTCTTTGCCATGCTGAAAAAGCTTCCGCCAATTGACCTCTGCCCTGCATTGGGGGTCTGGCAGTGGAGCCACGGGGCGTGGGCCGGGGGGATATCTCTCCTCCTCTCTCCATTTCCGGAGGTCTGCCGTTTCTTTCGCGTGGTTTTTCATGTGTTATATAGATTTGTATGCCACTGTACCTTACAGACTTTTGCAAAAAAGTGCCGCATCAGTTTACCTTGCACTGGCGAATTCTAACTCCAATGTCGGTCTCCTGTCTCTCTCATGACTTTATGTGTAGTCTGTTAAGATTATGGAGACACCGTCCAACCCACGCACACGTGGGTGTGCTTGTTTTTCATGTGCTTGACTGGACTCAACATTAGCCATCCGCTTGAAGAATCGGCTGCCACAGTGTGTACAGCTATTAAACATCACTCATGAGTACGTTCACTGCGTAGTACATCGTTCCTTGCGCAAACCAATCACTCGTCGTACTAGTTTGCAGTGAACTTCCTGCATGAATCACTGCATACGTACTAGTACATTGCTTCTTATGGCTACATCAGACTACATGATTTTAACCCCGATATTGGCCCGATTAGCTATAGCAGCCGATTTCCCAGAACGGACCCCACAAAAAATTCTTGTAGTGTGAAATATTCCACGACCAACGATTTGGCCCTACGGTCGCCCTACAACAAAATGAAAAGGATGTGAGTCGTAGTCATACCGTATTTCAAAGTTTGTGAACACACCTCAAGCAATCCTTGAATGAACGTCCTCTCCTGAGAACCAGTGACATCCACCACAATTTTTCCTCATTTTTATTATTTATTATCAATTATTTTTATCCTATTACATAATATACTGCAGTAACTGTCTTTCGGTGATGATCTTAAACATAATTTTAAGAGGGCATATTCATTTCTTTCTGTGTTCTGCTTTTCGGCCTTGGGTTACTAATTTTCAGTTTTGGCAAATAATTTTTATTTTGGTGCCTCACTCGTACAATAGAGTCATGCAGACGCAAACGAAGATAAGTTACATAACTACTCTGACTCTGTAAAATACTGTATGATTAGTCATTTTTCATAGAGGATGAAGAATATATCCCAATCAGTCTAGATCTTGTGATCAAAATATCCGTCACTTAACAGGTTCTAAAACTGCGCCTATCGATGCTAACTGTTGGCAATATCAATGGCGTTTTCTTGAGGCAAGTAGTTTGGTTGTTTCAAATACTCTTTGATACAAGTTTAGTTTGACATTAAACTTCAACTGGGAGTGGCATTAATCAACTTGAAGCCTCTTTTTGATGAATTGTTCACTATTGCCATATGCCGCTTATTGTGAAATGAGTTGAGTTCATTGCCACCATGCAGCGCTCGTATCGCAAAGCAAAATACCAGCCGTATCTCCAAAAAATTGTAAGCCGGGTCAATCATATCTCAAGGCACCACTGTATCGTTTCTTCAAAACACAATCTCTTTACGCTGTAGGCTGCTGCATCCTGGGCAGACCCAATACAGTATGAAAACATTTTTCCTGGTCTAAAAGGCATCTGCAGCTGAGGTTTACCTCAGAGAAAGTTGCTCAGGCACCACCAGGCCTGCCAAAGATGATCCCTTGCTCACAGTGAGTTGCTACAACACAAAAGAGCATCGAGAAGTACCTAATTTGAAACGTGTTGTTGTGCTTTAAGCAACTCTCATGTTTTCCTTCAGCTCAATGGAGACAGAAATATTCTAGAGGAGGCTCAAGAAAACCAGGCCCAAGAGATGTTCCAGTCTTCTGCTCTTGGTGTTTATAGGGGTTATCCACCCACTCGAGGACACCTTTCTAGTCAGAGTTTTCATTACATCTTGATCAAATGTTTTTCGAAACATAATTTCTCATTCTGCAGACAGAGTAATGTGAAGAGTCTCCCATTGTGTCAGCAGTCCCTGAGCTTGCAGCAGAGTCTACAATCTTGCCTTTCGTGCCTGAAACTGTCCTACTACAGACTTGGGAGAAAATCCCTGAGTTCTCACAGTCGGAAAAAGACAAGGTAGAGGTGGGGGGGAGGCCGTGGTATTTGCTTCTCTGGATGAACTGTTCCAAAAGCTATAGCTGTTTTGTAAGGTTCTGAAAGAGCTGGAAATTTACCTTGACAATTTGGAGGTGGACGACATCGATACCAGCGATGTTAACTTGGATGATGACTTTCTAGAGGATGAGAGATCTTCCACCAATTCTGCTGTCGAACACCTCTGAGCTTATTTAAAAACAGAGACCAAACACCCTTGTTCCCTTTTTGTACTTCAAAATGTTATATTGTCCACCTGCAGATTGAAGTAGATGACGATGATCTCAGTAATGTTTTATCCTCAGAAGAATAGTAGACGTCATGTCTCTTTCAAACTCCATTTTGTATACCATTTATTAATTGTTGGAGATAATTTCGCTTTATTGCATTGACCTACATGTTATGTTTATCTTTGCCTCGTCTGTGATTAAAAATCACTGTGCATTCAGTTCAATATACATGTATATATTCAACTTTGAATTAATGACACACAGTCATGGATGCATTTGTGGTTAGGTAGTTCGTGGAGGAACTACTTCAACTACAATTTTCTTGTATTCATCTCATTACAAAATGTTGGCATTCGAAATACATCGTAAAGGACTGTCCTATGGCAGTCCTTAAAACCACAACCATTAAAGAGAAACCACAACTTCTGCAGCAGCATTCTCAGCTTTCTCTTGTCCTGTTATGAAATATAACCCCAATTCCAATGAAGTTGGGATGTTGTGTTAAACATAAATAAAAACAGAAAAAAAAAAAAAAAAACAGAATACAATGATTTTCAAATCATGTTCAATCTATATATAATTGAATACACTACAAAGACATGTAATGTTCAAACAGATAAGCTTTATTGTTTTTTAGCAAATAATCATGAACGTAAATTGCGAGCCGTTGTACCACGGATGAACGTTAATAATCTGGCAATGGAGTCTTGGATCTGGCAGGCTTCAATGCAGGTGATGACGAAGGCTGATTGACAAGAATTGCGCGGCCGAGGTGGTGCTGATTCCTGGGATGAGAGGCAGGGCGAGAGGGGCGCCACCCGAGGTCCAACAAGGTACTCGAAAGACATATCACATTAAAAGCCTGGTATGCTACTGACCAAGATACCCAAGGTCAAAGTGAGAGTGCGTGGTGGATAGATGAACGTGGTGGGTGTTTTGAAGTGTTCAAGTATCCGAGTGATAGTACCTGCGTGATATTTAGTTAACAACCTCAGAAGAATTTTCTCGCCGGAACAGGGACTTAAACCCTGGACCCTCAGATTAAACGTCTGATGCTTTACCGACTGAGCTCTCCAGATTCTACAGTCAATGAAGGAGTGAGGTGAGGAGACGAGGTGCCAATTAAGCACAAGCGAGTGACTAAACAGGTACTCGACAGACAGAACATCAGATTAAAAGCCTGGTATTTCTCCTGACCGAGATACCCAAGGTCAAAATCAGAGCGTGTGGTGCATCGATGAACAAGTGGTGGTTTTTTTTAAGTGTTCAAGTGTCTGAGTGAAAGTACCTGTGTGAAATTTAGTAAACAATTTACAAGGAATTGTGTTACTTGAACAGATTACGAGGTGTCAATTAAGCACAAGCGAGTGACTAAACAGGTACTCGACAGACAGAACATCAGATTAAAAGCCTGGTATTTCTCCTGACCGAGATACCCAAGATCAACGTGAGAGTGTGTGGAGTATCGATGAACATGTGGTGGGCTTTTTGAAGTGTTTAAGTGAAAGTACCTGCGTGATATTTAGTGAACGCTGATGCTTTACCGATTGAGCTATCCAGGCTCTATATTCAATGGGTGAGTGAGGTGAGAGACGACGGGTCCCAGAATCACCAGCTACAAATTAGTACTTCGCGAGAGACATTAATGATGCAAAAGTAACTATTGTTGGTGAGAAGTAGTAACTGTAGTCTAATTACTTTCTCAAAGAAAGTAATGTGTTACTTTGCTCGTTTACTCAAAATGGTGGGTTCTATTATGTTTGTTTTTTTTTGCATTAAAGAGAAACCATAACTTCAGCAGGCAGCATGATCAGCTTTCCCTTGTCCTGTCATGAAATTAATCGAGCGAGGCATTCAGCCTGTCAAGTGAATCCCTGTGCTACTGTACTAATGGTGTTGAACGTCATTTTAAAATATATTCAGTTTCAAGCTTGTCATGTCAGGAAGTATTTGACCCACTTCGAGCCAGCCCAGCCAACTGCATCAGCATATTCATGTGCAGTATACATGAATGTGACAGCCTGTCATTAGCTTGTTCTTGTGCCTTTCTTTGTGATTTGTTCAATTGTAACCACCAAACTACAAGTGTTTAAAAAACATTCACTGCCATTGACGGCTTTAGAAGTCAAATAACCATGTTAACTGGGAAAGCTGGCAGTGAATGAGTTTAAAGAACATTACCAGCCATTCAGCATTATATAATACAATTATTTCTAATGCATAGTCATTAAAATATGATAGTTTAGATCAGGTTGTTTCTGCAGATGTTTTATTTCCAAATTTAAACAGATTTGTTTTATTCCTCTACATCTAATACTGTATATTTCTATTTGTATTTGTTTGTTTTTGTGAATATAATAGCAAGAAGCATCAAAGAAATGAAAGGTGAAAAAAAATAATTGTAAAAACTGATGTTGAAAACAGTTGGGAGACAAGTTTGATTGTACACCTGTAGTGAATTAGCATCTGAAGGTAGCAGTAACTATGTTGTCATTTAGAGAAGCGTTTCAAAAGGTGGCTGAGGGAGGACCACGGCACAACAGCCGCTAGCACCACGGGAGAGCCTGCCGGGGCCTCGGCTGTTTCTCGATGCGCCCTGGCCTGTTTCACATCGCCTCAGCCGTGCTCCGAGTTGGCTAAGGTCAACCAGAAGATGAACACTTATGTGTTAACTGTTCATTTGGAAGTATACTGCTGTAGTAAATAATTTGACCCGAGATTTCATTTATTTCATTTATGATATATGATTTATGATCATTGGCTTTAACGTAATATCTGGTAACAGGATTTTAAAACATTTTCCACACATCAAACCCCACAACAACAAAGGAAAAGTCAAAGGGACGCAAACTCTGGACAGCACCTGTCCATATTGCCGTAAGTTAGAGTAAGCATGGTCATTAACAGTATTGTTAAAGTAATTTAATGACAGGCAGCACGGTGGACGACAGGTTTGAGCGTCGACCTCGCAGTTCTGAGAACCAGGGTTCAACTGTGTTGAACCTGCCTGTGTTCCCCCTGTGCCTGTGTGGGTTTTCTCACATCCTGAAAACATGCATGGTAATTAAGGTTAATTGAAGACTCTAAATTGCCCGAAGGTGTGAATGTGAGTACGAATGGTTGTTTGTTAGTATGTGCCCTGGGATTGGCTGGCAACCAGTTCAGGGTGTACCCCGCCTCCTGCCCAATGATAGCTGGGATAGGCTCCAGCACTCCCGTGACCCTTGTGAGGGGAAGTGGCTCAGAAAATGTCTGGATGGATGGATTTAATTACAGTAAGTTAGCACCCATTATTTCTGTCATGTTTTAATGTTGATTTTAAGTTTTAAAGTTATGTCAGTGGCCAATCCTTGAATCCCCCGAGAGGTCATTGATGTTTTTACTTTTGTCTAAAATGCTAGAGGAAAATACACGGTGGCCGACTGGTTAGAGCCTCAGCCTCACAGTTCTGGGGACTGGGGATCAATCCCCGGTCCCGCCTGTGTGGAGTTTGCATGTTCTCCCCGTGCCTGCGTGGGTTTTCTCCAGGCACTCCGGTTTCCTCCCACAGCCCAAAAACATGCTTGAATTGGAGACTCTAAATTGCCCCTAGGTGTGAATGTGAGTACGAATGGTTGTTTGTTAGTATGTGCCCATTTGGATTGGCTGGCAACCAGTTCCGGGTGTACCCCGCCTCATGCCCTATGATAGCTGGGATAGGCTTCAGCATGCCTGTGACCCTAGTGAGGAGAAGCGGCTCAGAAAATGGATGGATGGATGGATAAAATGCTAGAGAATAATTCTGAAGATACAGTACTCAGTATAAAGTACACAAGTATATACAATAAATGAACAAGTCACGTAAATAGACATTGCTCCATCGGTTATCGTTTTGTTTTTAACTTGCTGATCGGTGATCAGCCCCAAAAATCCTGATTGTGTGAAGACTACAGTTCACTGAGTCAAGGGTGTTCTATGGAGCACTGAAAATGTGTTTTTTTTCGTCATTCTAAACATATTGTTACATATCTGTATCCAGTAGTTACGGTCAGCGGACATGGAAAGGTCTTCTTCCCATTTAGTGATTGCTAAGTGCATTGATTTAGTGCATGAAATTAATTTATAAACCTTTGAGAGATTTCTTTTACTTTGCGGAAGAAGCTTAACTATTTGCTTGACAAACTCCGGCAGTTCGAGGGTGTTCTGGAGTTATGGTATTTCCTATTTTAATTGATGCTTGAATTTATTGTATGAAGGAAAAGTTTCCACCAGTTATTTGGAATTGTTCATCACGTGTATTAAAAAACATTATCGTTAAATAGTTGGTTGTCGGTGGTCAATTCCATGTTCTTCAAATGTGCTAAATTAAAGGGTATATTATTAATTTTTAAATCTGGATTTTGCCAGATTGGGGGAGACGCATACTGGGAGCTAATTGAGATCCTGTAGATCATATAATTTGGACCACGATGTAATTAAATTTGGCCCGCAAGAAGATATCAAATGTGTATTAGAGCTGGCCCGCCAGTATATTAGCACATGGGCACTAATATTACAAATCCCAGAATGCTTTTGCTAGTGTGATGGCCCATCAGTTCTAGACCGGCGAGCGCCCCCTTCCCCTTTCTGTTGCAGTCGTTAGCAACTATGCTATCCAGTCTCCTCGAGCAAATTTACACTTCCCTTTCCCCAAAATGGCACTTTATTATTATCAATTTATTATTTCAATCCACAGGAGTGGGACACACACACTGAAAAAAAACTGTTTTTTTTTTGTTGTTTTTTTTTTAGGGGTAAATTATGTCAATTTTAAATACATTTTAATCATGTGCAACCGATGTTCAAATGAAGTAAATTCAAAGGCCTTTTTTTGCAGTGCATGTGCTGGAGTTACGAAGCGATTGTGAGGCAATTGGCGACATTAATGATCGCCTTGATCAATTAATAGGTGTGTTTAAAGTTCAAAATCACAATTCCGCACAACCAGGTTGGAAATTTAAGAGGAGGACATATCGGTTAAGGTCCTAAAACCTAGCCAAAAAAGGCAGACAGAAAGTTTGCCATACCTCGTTTTGCTCCTTTTCGTGCCCTCCAAACGAATAACCAAAGGACCAATCACAGCCAGCCTGAATGGATGTGTGCGTGGTCTCTTGAAGCATCATGGGAGCATGACTCAACGTGACTCGGAGCTACCCGTCCTATGCATTTGAACTAGAAATATGAAAATTCAGCTATTTTAATGATAAAATCATCGAAATTATTGGATTGAAAAAGAAAATCAATGTAAACTTTGTTTAAAATTTGTTATTTATTTATTTATTTATGAATGCAATCACCCATCCATCCATTTTCTTTACCGCTTCTCCTCACTAGGGTCGCGCAGTGACGTGCGATGAGGTTCATGATTGATGAGGGACTGACCACGTCACGTGACTCTGGAGCTCGATGAAGCTCAACTCAACACTGCCACATGCTGATTGTGGCACCGTACATACCAGACTCCGCTGTGCACTTTTAGTGGCTTTTCTGGTCGATAAGAAAGACTAAATGTCACACACTTTCATGAAATATATTAGACAGTCTGTTAAACGTCAGTAAGTGCAGTACATGTGTGATAAAAGTATATTATTGGCGATGTAATGAGGAAACACCAATGTCTCTTGTGTGAAGCCACGGACCAATCACAGCCTGCTTGAATGGATGTGGGCGTGGTCTCTTGAAGCATCATGGGAGCGATGACTCGATGCGATGAAAATTCATCTTTTAATGATAAAATCATCGAAATTATTGGATTGAAAAAGAAAATCAATGTAAAGCACAGACCATAGAACTCAAATGGAACACTTTAATGTAGCTGTCTTCGGGTGGGAGGCGGGGTACACCCTGAACCGGTCGCCAGCCAATCGCAGGGCACATAGAAACAAATAACCATTCGCACTCACATTCACACCGACGGGCAATTTTGAATATTATTTAAAACAAAAAATAAATGACGATAACTGTTTCCATTTATTTTGATTTATATTTAGAGAGACTTTAATTAACATGGAGGCGCATTTCCATTTATTTTTATTTTTTGTACGTTGAAATTCCAAATATGTCTCTTTGAAATTCAGAAAAAATTGTCTTGGGGACATCATTTGGCGGCTCAGTTATTTAATACGTTAAACAAGAACAACGAACAAACATTTTACAGGCATTATTTGCATTCATTCAAGATTGGGGGGAGGCGGGGTATGTTAGAAGAAAGCCCTGCAATCTACAACAAAATGTTTGAATAATACACTCTACAAAGATAGCAAATCCTCATTATTGTAATAACATTTTTCAAACGAGCTCCTGCATAACCATAACCTACATTTATTTGCAAAAATGGTCTGCTCTCATCAGCTGTTCGCACGAAACATCAAGCTTTCGCGAGATGATGAGTACCCGGAAGTTCACGTCATGAGGGATGAGCGCGGCAGTTCTTTTGAGTGTACTGAATCATTCGAATCAGTTCGTTCAAAAGATTCGTTCACCGAATCGTTTCGTTCTTTCCACAGAAACATTCAAGTGCTTCCTCATTCAGTGTCCACTAGCGTTGACTCAAATCGGAACATTAGTTTTTTGCTCCACATTTTTCTTCTCTTGTGTCGACGAAACGCCGGTGATTGAAAATGGTGAGAAAGACATAAAGAAGAGTATATCATGTTTGATTTTCTCAGCTCTCATCACGAACCCCTTTTACAGCAGCTGAGGTTTGACATTAAGCGGAAGCTGACAGCCACGTCTGACCGTGTAAAGAGCGTGGACCTTCACCCAACCAAGCTGTGGATGCTGGCCAGTCTGTACAACGGCAGTGTATGCGTGTGGAACCACGAAACACAGGTAAAAACAAAAATATGTTCCTTCTGGATGTTCGACTAACTTTGTTTGGTGGTTAATGAAGCTGGAAATGTAACATTTGAAATGTTTTTTGGCAGACTCTGGTGAAGACTTTGGAGGTGTGTGACCTTCCTATCAGAGCATCCAAATTTGTGGCCAGGAAGAACTGGGTCATCACAGGAGCAGTAAGTAACATATCTTCGCTTGTGCTTTTATCCACGACACCAGCAGACTTAAAAGGGCTGAAGGGGAACCGGGCATATGACATTTTGAGATTCCAAGTGGCACAGAATGAACTACCTTGTGTAATGGTGTGAGAATGTCTCATGAGACATAATTACCCCCACACTTACTGTTCTGTATTTACTTTTGGTAATTATGCTTACAACCTGTGAATGTTGCTTTAAAAAAGGCCGTCGATCATTTTCTGTTGAGTTTAGGAAATGGGCTGTATTATACTTTGGTCGGTGGCGGTGTGCTACACGTGGCTGCCGAGTTTGGTAGGTGTAGGTGTGATGTACCACAAATAGCTCTTTGATGAATTGCATCAGCACGCTCGCCAAAGACCTCGAACCTTACCATCACCAAGTCGCAGGCCACTTCCTGTTGGGATTTAGGCTATGCGTGTGTTTGAAGTTTCTGTACGTCTGGGGTCGATACAGGTGTGAGCTGATTTTTGCAGTCGTAGGTGAAACGTAGCGGGAATGAGTCTTTGATGAAGTTGAAGCATTTGGGGTTTTGTGGCCAAATGTGCAATGAAAGGTTTGAACAGGGAGTGAACTGTGACCTCGTCGATGGACAGTTGGACCTTTTTTGCAACGCTTGCAGATGCCACTATCTTGACAGGTCGTCAACAAAAAACTCCTCGTGGCTCCGAGCCCCCACAAAATTGTAATGTACAACCCATATTCTAACTTAAAAGAGAAATGCAGCCCTATGGGTGGCACAAGTCAGTGCAAACTGTCCCAAGCCCGGATAAATGCAGAGGGTTGCGTCAGGAAGGGCATCCGTCTTAAAACCTTGCCAAACAAATATGAGCGTTCATCCAAAGAATTCCATACCGGATCGGTCGTGGCCCGGGTTAACAACGTCCGCCACCGGCGCCGTCAACCTGCGGGGCGCCGTTGGAAATTCAGCTACTGTGGGTCGAAGTCAAAGAAGAAGAGGAGGTGGAAAGCGGGTTCTTCGGCAGAAAGAGAAGAGGAAAACACAGTGCCTAGAACTGAATGTGGGGACTTTGAATGTTGGGACTATGACAGGAAAATCTCGGGAGTTGGTTGACATGATGTTTAGGAGAAAGGCTGATATATTGTGTGTCCTGGAGACCAGGTGGAAAGGCAGTAAGGCTAGAAGTTTAGGGGCAGGGTTTAAATTATTTTACCATGGTGTAGATGGGAAGAGAAATGGAGTTGGGGTTATTTTAAAAGAAGAGTTGGCTAAGAATGACTTGGAGGTGAAAAGAGTATCAGATCGAGTGATGAGGCTGAAATTTGAAATTGAGGGTGTTATGTGTAATGTGATTAGTGGCTATGCCCCACAGGTAGGATGTGACCTAGAGGTGAAAGAGAAATTCTGGAAGGAGCTAGATGATGTAGTTCTGAGCATCCCAGACAGAGAGAGAGTCGTAATTGGTGCAGATTGTAATGGACATGTTGGTGAAGGTAATAGGGGTGATGAAGAAGTGATGGGTAAGTACGGCATCCAGGAAAGGAACTTGGAGGGACAGATGGTGGTAGACTTTGCAACAAGGATGCAAATGGCTGTAGTGAACACTTTTTTCCAGAAGAGGCACGAACATAGGGTGACTTACAAGAGCGGAGGTAGAAGCACACAGGTGGATTACATCTTGTGCAGACGATGTAATCTGAAGGAGGTTACCAACTGTGTGGCTAGACAGCATAGGATGGTGGTATGTAAGATGACTCTGGTGGTGGGGAGGAAAATTAGGAAGACAAAGGCAGAGAAGAGAACCATGTGGTGGAAGCTGAGACAGAACGAGTGTTGTGCAGCTTTTCGGGAAGAGGTGATACAGGCTCTCGGTGGACGGGAGGAGCTTCCAGAAGACTGGACCACTGCAGCCAAGGTGATCAGAGAAGCAGGCAGGAGAGTACTTGGTGTATCTTCTGGCAGGAAAGGAGGGAAGGAGACTTGGTGGTGGAACCTCACAGTACAGGAAATCATACAAGGAAAAAGGTTAGCTAAGAAGAAGTGAGACACTGAGAGGACCGAGGAGAGGCGAAAGGAATACATTGAGATGCGACACAGGGCAAAGGTAGAGGTGGCAAAGGCAAAACAAGAGGCATATGATGACATGTATGGCAGGTTGGACACTAAAGAAGGAGAAAAGGATCTATACAGGCTGGCCAGACAGAGGGATAGAGATGGGAAGGATGTGCAGCAGGTTAGGGTGATTAAGGATAGAGATGGAAATATGTTGACTGGTGCCAGCAGTGTGCTTGCTAGATGGAAAGAATACTTCGAGGAGTTGATGAATGAGGAAAATGATAGAGAAGGGAGATTAGAAGAGGCAAGTGTGGTGGACCAGGAAGTGGCAATGATTAGTAAGGGGGAAGTTAGAAAGGCATTAAAGAGAATGAAAAATGGAAAGGCAGTTGGTCCTGATGACATTCCTGTGGAGGTATGAAACCATCTAGGAGAGGTGGCTGTGGAGTTTTTGACCAGCTTGTTCAATAGAATTCTAGTGCGTGAGAAGATGCCTGAGGAATGGAGGAAAAGTGTACTGGTGCCCATTTTTAAGAACAAAGTTGATGTGCAGAGCTGTGGCAACTATAGAGGAATAAAGTTGATGAGCCACACAATGAAGTTATGGGAAAGAGTAGTGGAGGCTAGACTCAGGACAGAAGTGAGTATTTGCGAGCAACAGTATGGTTTCATGCCTAGAAAGAGTACCACAGATGCATTATTTGCCTTGAGGATGTTGATGGAAAAGTACAGAGAAGGTCAGAAGGAGCTACATTGTATCTTTGTAGATCTAGAGAAAGCCTATGACAGAGTACCCAGAGAGGAACTGTGGCACTGCATGCGGAAGTCTGGAGTGGCAGAGAAGTATGTTAGAATAATACAGGACATGTACGAGGGCAGCAGAACAGCGGTGAGGTGTGCTGTAGGTGTGACAGAAGAATTTAAGGTGGACGTGGGACTGCATCAGGGATCAGCCCTGAGCCGCTTCCCTTTTGCAGTGGTGATGGATAGGCTGACATATGAGGTTAGACTGGAATCCCCGTGGACCATGATGTTTGCAGATGACATTGTGATCTGCAGTGAAAGCAGGGAGCAGCTGGAGGAACAGTTAGAAAGATGGAGGCATGCACTGGAAAGAAGAGGAATGAAGATTAGCCGAAGTAAAACAGAATATATGTGCATGAATGAGAGGGCTGGTGGGGGAAGAATGAGGCTACAGGGAGAAGCGATAGCAAGGGTGGAGGACTTTAAATACTTGGGGTCAACCGTCCAGAGCAATGGTGAGTGTGGTCAGGAAGTGAAGAAACGGGTCAAAGCAGGTTGGAACGGGTGGAGGAAGGTGTCAGGTGTGTTATGTGACAGAAGAGTCTCTGCTAGGATGAAGGGCAAAGTTTATAAAACAGTAGTGAGGCCAGCCATGATGTATGGATTAGAGACAGTGGCACTGAAGAGACAACAGGAAGCAGAGCTGGAGGTGGCGGAAATGAAGATGTTGAGGTTCGCTCTTGGAGTGACCAGGTTGGATAAAATTAGAAATGAGCTCATCAGAGGGACAGCCAAGGTTCGATGTTTTGGAGACAAAGTTAGAGAGCGCAGACTTCCATGGTTTGGACACGTCCAGAGGAGAAATAGTGAGTATATTGGAAGAAGGATGATGAGGATGGAGGTGCCAGGCAAGAGAGCTCGAGGAAGACCAAAGAGAAGGTTGATGGATGTCGTGAGGGAAGACATGATGGCAGTTGGTGTTCGAGAGGAGGATGCAGGAGATAGGCTTACATGGAAAAGGATGACGCGCTGTGGCGACCCCTAACGGGACAAGCCGAAAGGAAAAGAAGAAGATGTTCCTTTAAGACTCGAAATCCATCCATGAGGTTAGACTGGAATCCCCGTGGACCATGATGTTTGCAGATGACATTGTGATCTGCAGTGAAAGCAGGGAGCAGCTGGAGGAACAGTTAGAGAGATGGAGGCATGCACTGGAAAGAAGAGGAATGAAGATTAGCCGAAGTAAAACAGAATATATGTGCATGAATGAGAGGGCTGGTGGGGGAAGAATGAGGCTACAGGGAGAAGCGATAGCAAGGGTGGAGGACTTTAAATACTTGGGGTCAACCGTCCAGAGCAATGGTGAGTGTGGTCAGGAAGTGAAGAAACGGGTCAAAGCAGGTTGGAACGGGTGGAGGAAGGTGTTAGGTGTGTTATGTGACAGAAGAGTCTCTGCTAGGATGAAGGGCAAAGTTTATAAAACAGTAGTGAGGCCAGCCATGATGTACGGATTAGAGACAGTGGCACTGAAGAGACAACAGGAAGCAGAGCTGGAGGTGGCGGAAATGAAGATGTTGAGGTTCGCTCTCGGAGTGACCAGGTTGGATAAAATTAGAAATGAGCTCATCAGAGGGACAGCCGAGGTTCGATGTTTTGGAGACAAAGTTAGAGAGAGCAGACTTCAATGGTTTGGACACGTCCAGAGGAGAAATAGTGAGTATATTGGAAGAAGGATGATGAGGATGGAGCTGCCAAGCAAGAGAGCTCGAGGAAGACCAAAGAGAAGGTTGATGGATGTCGTGAGGGAAGACATGATGGCAGTTGGTGTTCGAGAGGAGGATGCAGGAGATAGGCTTACATGGAAAAGGATGACGCGCTGTGGCGACCCCTAACGGGACAAGCCGAAAGGAAAAGAAGAAGAAGTGCTTGAGGGGAGTTTTGCAAAGCTTTTCTCACAGCTTGTAACCCTAGCTCAGTATATAAGGAATCTATATCAATTGAGAAAAGGAAAGTCTCCTTCGTCACAGATATGTTTCTCAACCTTTCAACAAACTCTAATGCATCCTTTATATAACAAGGATGTAATTGTGCTAAGGGGTTGATATATCGATCGATGTATTCTGCAATTCGATATGATTCGAATCCATAATCGCTGACTATTGGCCGGCCAGTTGGTACCTTAAAGGGGACTGTTCAAGAACTTGGGTCTTTATGTATTTAGGTAATAAGTAAAAGAGTCTAGGATGCGGTTCATCCGGGGCTAGTAAATACAACATTTGTTTATTTGTCAAGTACTTTTTTTGCTTCAAATCCATAATATTATCATGAACCATTTTTTTAGTTCTAGGTTGTATAGGCTGTGGCAAAGGTACATAAGATGTATTATTGAGCTGTCTGTTAGCTTCCATTATGTAATTATGTTTATCCTGCAAAATTATCTAACCTCCTTTGTCTGCTGGTTTAAAACAATGTCCTTTAAGGTCCGTAAACTCTTTAGAGCTCGTTTTTGGTCTTCGGCTTTGAAATGTTCTACTCGGACGGTAATGCAATAACGAACTTTCATTATTTTTCATCCACTGGAGAGTTATATTCGATAGTGCACTGCCATTTGGCTCCCAACCTGAAGGACCCATCAAAAGGAATGTGTGTATGATCTTCTCGATAATTAAAATAGTCCCATATTTTTATTTTCCTATGATAATTATAAATGTCCCATTGTAATTCTAATAATTTAGGTGGGTGTGGTGGAGGAATAAAGATGAGACCTCTTTCCAATAATTTATTTTTGGACCACAGTCATTTTAAATGAAGAGCAAAGTACCATTACGTTTGATCCGTGGGGGTCTGTCTCATCCAGTCGCCCCCTCACATATTTAATTGGTCCAGCCAATGCTCCAAAATCCTATGGGCCGTCTGTTCTGTCCAGTGTACTGGAACCCGGATATCTACTTGACATCTAAGGCAAGTCAATTCTGTCAATTTTTTTTTTTTACTATGGTTTGATTCAATTGTTCAATTAGCTCCTGTTTATCACCCTCCAACCTGTCCGAATAATTCATCACGGGTACAAAAATTTCAGCATGAGGAAATGTACTCTGAGTTAATGCAGCCCTATGGGGGCTCAAGTCAGTGCAAACTGCAGGCCGGTCCAAAGCCCGGATAAATGCAGAGGGTTGCGTCAAGAAGGGCATCCGGCTTAAAACCTTGCCAAACAAATATGAGCGTTCATCCAAAGAATTCCATACCGGATCGGTCGTGGCCCGGGTTAAAAACGCCGTCAACCTGCGGGGCGCCGTTGGAAATTCAGCTACTGTGGGTCGAAGTCAAAGAAGAAGAAGAGGTGGAAAGCGGGTTCATCGGCAGAAAGAAAAGAGGAAAGCACAGAGCCTAAAACTGAATATGGGGACTTTGAATGCTGGGACGATGACAAAGGCTAGAAGTTTAGGGGCAGGGTTTAAATTATTTTAACATGGTGTAGATGGGAAGAGAAATGGAGTCGTGGTTATTTTAAAAAAAGACTTGGCTAAGAATGTCTTGGAGGTGAAAAGAGTATCAGATCGAGTGATGAGACTGAAATTTGAAATTGAGAGTGTTATGTGTCATGTGATTAGTGGCTATGCCCCACAGGTAGGATGTGACCTATAGGTGAAAGAGAAATTCCGGAAGGAGCTAGACGAAGTAGTTCTGAACATCCCAGACAGAGAGAGGGTCGTAATTGGTGCAGATTGTAATGGACATGTTGGTGAAGGTAATAGGGTTGAAGAAGTGATGGGTAAGTACGGCATCCAGGAAAGGAACTTGGATGGACAGATGGTGGTCGACTTTGCAAAAAGGATGCAAATGGCTGGAGTGAACACTTTTTTCCAGAAGAGGCGCGAACATAGGGTGACCTACAAGGGCGGAGGTAGAAGCACGCAGGTGGATTACATCTTGTGCAGACGATGTAATCTGAAGGAGGTAACCAACTGTAAGGGGAGAGTGTGGCTAGACAGCATAGGATGGTGGTGTGGAAGATGACTCTGGTGGTTGGGAGGAAGATTAGGAAGACAAAGGCAGAGAAGAGAACCATGTGGTGGAAGCTGAGACAGGACGAGTGTTTTTCAGGAAGAGGTGAGACAGGCTCTCGGTAGAAGGGAGGAGCTTCCAGAAGACTGGACCACTGCAGCCAAGGTGATCAGAGAGGCAGGCAGGAGAGTACTTGGTGTATCTTCTGGCAGGAAAGGAGTGGAGACGACTTGGTGGTGGAACCTCAGAGGACAGGAAATCATAGAAGGAAAAAGGTTAGCTAAGAAGGAGTCGGACACTGAGAGGACCGAGGAGAGGCGAAAGGAATACATTGAGATGCGACACAGGGCAAAGGTAGAGGTGGCAAAGGCCAAACGAGGCATATGATGACATGTGTGGCAGGTTTGACACTAAAGAAGGAGAAAAGGATCTATACAGGCTGGCCAGACAGAGGGATAGAGATGGGAAGGATGTGCAGCAGGTTAGGATGATTAAGTATGGAGATGGAAATATGTTGACTGGTGCCAGCAGTGTGCTAGCTGGATGGAAAGAATACTTCGAGGAGTTGATGAATGAGGAAAATGAGGGAGAAGGGAGAGTAGAAGAGTAGAGAGAGTGTGGTGGACCAGGAAGTGGCAATGATTAGTAATGGGGAAGTTAGAAAGGCATGAAAGAGGATGAAAAATGGAAAGGCAGTTGGTCCGGATGACATTCCTGTGGAGGTATGGAAACATCTAGGAGAGGTGGCTGTGGAGTTTTTGACCAGCTTGTTCAAAAGAATTCTAGTGCGTGAGAAGATGCCTGAGGAATGGAGGAAAAGTGTACTGGTGCCCATTTTTAAGAACAAAGGTGATGTGCAGAGCTGTGGGAACTATAGAGGAATAAAGTTAATGAGCCACACAATGAAGTTATGGGAAAGAGTTAAAAAGAGTGGAGGCTAGACTCAGGACAGAAGTGAGTATTTTCGAGCAACAGTATGGTGTCATGCCCAGAAAGAGTACCACAGATGCATGATTTTCCTTGAGGATGTTGATGGAAAAGTACAGAGAAGGTCAGAAGGAGCTACATTGTGTCTTTGTAGATCTAGAGAAAGCCTCTGACAGAGTACCCAGAGAGGAACTGTGGTACTGCATGCGGAAGTCTGGAGTGGCACAGAAGTATGTTACAATAGTACAGGACATGTACGAGGGCAGCAGAACAGCGGTGAGGTGTGCTGTAGGTGTGACAGAAGAATTTAAGGTGGACGTGGGACTGCATCAGGGATCAGCCCTGAGCCACTTCCTTTTTGCAGTGGTGATGGATAGGCTGACAGATGAGGTTAGACTGGAATCCCCATGGACCATGATGTTTGCAGATGACATTGTGATCTGCAGTGAAAGCAGGGAGCAGCTGGAGGAACAGTTAGAAAGATGGAGGCAAGCACTGGAAAGAAGAGGAATGAAGATTCGCCGAAGTAAAACAGAATATATGTGCATGAATGAGAGGGGTGGTGGGGGAAGAGTGAGGCTACAGGGAGAAGAGATAGCAAGGGTGGAGGACTTTAAATACTTGGGGTCAACCGTCCAGAGCAATAGTGAGTGTGGTCAGGAAGTGAAGAAACGGGTCCAAGCGGGATGTTTAAAAAAGGTATGTGAAGAGTCCAAGCAGGTTGGAACGGGTGGAGGAAGGTGTCAGGTGTGTTATGTGACAGAAGAGTTTCTGCTCGGATGAAGGGCAAAGTTTATAAAACAGTGGTGAGGCCAGCCATGATGTACGGATTACAGACAGTGGCACTGAAGAGACAACAGGAAGCAGAGCTGGAGGTGGCGGAAATGAAGATGTTGAGGTTCGCTCTCGGAGTGACCAGGTTGGATAAAATTAGAAATGAGCTCATCAGAGGGACAGCCGAGGTTCGATGTTTTGGAGACAAAGTTAGAGAGAGCAGACTTCAATGGTTTGGACACGTCCAGAGGAGAAATAGTGAGTATATTTGTAGAAGGATGATGAGGATGGAGCTGCCAGACAAGAGAGGTAGAGGAAGACCAAAGAGAAGGTTGATGGATGTCGTGAGGGAAGACATGATGGCAGTTGGTGTTCAAGAGGAGGATGCAGGAGATAGGCTTACATGGAAAAGGATGACGCGCTGTGGCGACCCCTAACGGGACAAGCCGAAAGGAAAAGAAGAAGAAGAATCTACTCCTCCTAATACTGCCATTCACTCGACTGTAATGTATTCCTCGGAAGTGGTTCGGGTTCATAAACCGTGGCTTTGATGTCCACACAATAATGTGCAATAATTACGTATCATTTAAAAATCCATACCTTCCTATCCTTAGCCTCGAGCTAATTAAAAGCACTGATGTGATAAAATTGTGACGTATCACGTGATACTAATATATATATATATATATATATATATATATATATATATATATATATATATATATATATATATGTATGTGTGTATAGATTTTTTTTTTTTTTTACTGTCGGAAAAGGAGAAGCGGGATGTTTAAAAAAGGTATGTGAAGATTCTGTCTCCTCATAAAGAGACGGTAAGTCATAAGAGAGAGAATGACTGCATTATAATTTAGGTCAACCACCGATAAGAAAACGATTCCACGAGAATCTAAAGTGAAAAAGCGTACAGCACCTGGTATTCCCAGGCGGTCTCCCATCCAAGTACGAACCAGGACCGCCCCTGCCCTAGCTTCCGAGATCGGATGAGATCGGGCGTTCTCAGGGTAGTATGGCCGTAAGCCTCAAGGTTACCTGAAAAGCAACTAAAAAAAAAAAAAAACCTCTGCTTCGGAGATGGGAGCATCACACCATTCCATATCCTCTTGGGTCAAAGCCTTATTTAAAGCACCAACTGCCTCCAGAGCATTATTACTTGAGGTGCGTTGTGACGCAAATAAATCTCCGTAAAAAACGCTCCACTTCCTCCAAAATGTCCCCGACATCCGTTAGCACCTTATTTTAACTTCTCGACACTAAAGAATTAAAATAGGCCTTACTCTGTTTTGCTTTCTCGAGTCCAAAGAAAAAAGCAGTGGAGCGTTCCCCTTCCACTGCGTATTGTGCCCTCGCCCTAAGGACCGCACCTCTACATTTCTTAATTTCCATTGACTCCAATTTATTCCTCAACAAGAACAGCTCAGGGTTTACTGGTCCTTGCCGATGCGCGGCAGCTGTCGTAATTTCCAGTAACCGATTTCTTACGGCCCTCTCCTCCAATTTCTCTAACCAGTTTTTCTTCTTACAGTAGCTTATAGTTATCTTTTTAACCCTCGTTTTAAAACTCTCCCACCAGTCTCTAACGTTGTCAACACATTCAAGCTCCATCTCAGTCAAGCCAAGGAGCCCGTTCACCCTGGAAACGTAGCAATCATCCTTCAGAAGGGAGTTGTTTAGCACCCAAAGCCCGCCAGTCCTCCGACTTCCCCCAAGTACCAGTTCAACGGAGAGCAACGCGTGGTCACTCTGACTCGACCATGTGTACAGTGGCCTGTCCAGATTCTGTACAAGAGAGATCGATGCATGATTGCTTCAGTTCATTTTGGACAACCTGCGCCCTGGAGAAAACTGGCCGACTGAGATTTAAAGTCCTCCAGATTTCTACCATATTACTACCGGTCATCAGATCGAAAAGACAATTCCTGCTAACATCAGTCCTAAAAACATTATTTACACTAACATCCAGTCAGAACATAACAATCACTTCACGACTGTAACTGGTGCTCGTATACTATCCGTTAGTAGGACTAGCAAACCGCCTCGCTAGCTGGCATTGCCGATGCGTTCAGTGCATTGACCTGTGCTTGACACGAGGTGAAGGTAGGGCAAAAACTCCTCGCTAGACTGTGGATCGATTCCCCGACGAGGAGTTGACCCACTGTGATTTTCAGCTTTTCGTGGGGCTCTTCTTTGTGGGAAAACAAAAAAGCCCATCAGCCTCGTTTCCAAAGAGGGACCTTACGCGTGTTTGGCGAATGTAACAACCACTACACGACTGAAATGGTTGCTTTCGTGCCATATGTTAGCAGGACCAGCCTCGCTTTCTGGCATAGCCGATGCGTTCAGGTTCATTGACATGTGCTTGACACTTGGTGCGGGTAGGGCAAGAGACTCCTCATTAGTATAGGGGACAGTATCTCCGAATGTCACGTGGAAGACCGGGTTTAGATTCCTCGACTGGGAGTTTAGTTCTTGTGGTCTTTAGTTTTGGTGGGGCTCTTCTTTGTGCGATTTTGTTTTTTTTTCAGTAAGAAATTAATTGTGGAAAGGGTCACTAACCGTGGGGCTCAGCCAATGAGTTGACAAGTCTTAATTGCATAATATTTCTCGCGAAGAGTAAGACGTTAAATGATAGCTGTTCCACAACATCCTATGACCAGACATATGATAACAGAGAACAAGATCCTAGATAGCAGAGGATGGTTTCGATCCATTGACCTCTGGGTTATTGGCCCAGCACACTTCCGCTGCGCCACTATGCTCTCTCATCATTGTAGTTGGTATGTACTCTTTTACCGTCTCACAAATATCAGGCAGCCGCCAGCAACAGGGCTGTTCGGGTTGTCTCATGGCTGGATCAGGCTACAAGACACATTTGGTCTTTCCCGATGACACTATGTCAAACTACTGCCATCAAACCTTGCCGTTTCTGGGGCAGACAGTGGCAACACGACTCGACATTTATTCCGATAGCACCCTATCCCGTCTTTTACCATCACTGGGCTTTTTCTTGTCAAATCAAACACTGTCCGAGAGGTGGAAGCAGAAAACGTGTCACCGGTCAACGCGACAGGACACACTCGTTACGATGGTGACGACAACAACAATGCGCCGCGTCAATGTCTTGTTTCTGTGTGTGCCTGTGCGTGTGAGTGACTGTGGGGGGACAAAATGTGGAAAAACCTGTTCGTCACTGGTGCTCGGGAGAGAACGTTCATTGAAGGATTGCTTGAGGTATGTTCACGTACTTTTCATACGATACGGCTCGCAAGCAGGCAACAAAATGTTATGTACCCTAGCAAGCGCAAGCACATACGGTTGTACGTAAACATGCCGGCGTTCCGTCGAATCATGCCCTAAAGCTTCGGTAAACATTGGTTTGTGCGTGAGAATAAATGTCAACCACGGCGCACAAGTATTTTGTCAACGGCAAGCCAGGGAGGTGATGCGCCGGTCACAGTACGCAATCCTTCTGGTCTCTGTCAAGTTGTGCTGCCGGAGAGTTGTTGTTGACATGTCACACTACACGGAAGATATAAAAAAAAAATGGGTACTATGGGTACTATGGGTACTTACACAGTGATTTTAAATTGACAGAACAGTGAATAAATGATGATTTTTTTTTTCCAGTCAGAAGTGAATTGGGGAAAGGGTCACTACCTGTGGGCCTCAGCGAAAGAGTTGACAAGTCTTAATTGCACAATATTTCTCACGAAGAGTAAGACGTTAAATGTCTTGTTTCTGTGTGTGTGGACGAAGCCCAGTGATGGAAAACACAACATCCTATGAGCAGTCATACGATAACAGAAAAAAAACCCAGATAGCAGAGGATGGTTTCGATCCATCGACCTCTGGGTTATGGGCCCAGCACGCTCCCGCAGCGCCACTCTGCTCTCTTATCACTGGAGATGGTATGTACTCTTTTACAGTCTGACAAATATCAGGCAGCCGCCAGCAACAGGGCTGTTCTGGTTGTCTCATGGCTGGATCAGGTGACAAGACACATTTGGTCTTTCCCGATTCATGATGGCGCCTACCAGTGTGGTCGCCTCGGTTACGCCCTCTAGTATTGTTTTTGTTTTTGTGTTTTTCGTTCGTCTTTGGAGACATTACACGACTCACTTATACAAGGGGAGACTTGCTAACCATCAAGGAGGCGACTCCGGACTTTCTTTCATCAACTTTCGCAAATCCGCTCAGTTTTCTCACCGGAGCGGCGTCCACGGTCTTCGGCGCATGGAGGCGGAGGCGACGCCACAGAGGGAAGCGAGTCGGCATCCAGGTGAAACTCCGCATGAGAGGATACAGATTGGCGTTCCCGTCGATCCAGCTTGCGAATGTACATTCCCTACGCAACAAAATGGACGAGCTTCATCTCCTGATAAAGACCAGTAAAATCCCACCACTGCCACTTCCTTTTCAATATCGGTTAATTTCCTACCATTTTGTCATTGGCTCCGACAAGGCGTTTGGGACAATACGTATTTTTGGCCACAAAAAAGATGAGCTCTTTGCCGTTCTGTTTGGACTTTGCTTCTTGCCATAAAATAAAAAAAAATAATAATAAATATTAGCTCCCCTGAAAGTGTTTGCCTTTGTCATTACCTTTGTCTTTCACACTGAACTGTCGTGCCACCTTTATAGGGACTGACACAGTGATTTTAA
>NW_026904429.1:0-25144 GCF_024500275.1 Phycodurus eques | reverse complement strand
TTTAGAGTAAAACTCTCCCCTTTATACTAGTTACAGGCAGTGGTCTGAATCCCATAGCTTTGGTTGGAGTTTTACACACATTTCCAGTTTTTATTGCTTAAAAATGCTTCCCAGCGCCTGCTGTACACTTTTTTTATTTTGACTCATAACTTCACAAAGGATGCTTTCCAAATAAATTCTCTTGCATTTTCAAGTAAAACTCTCCCCTTCATACTAGTTACAGGCAGTGGTTTGAATCCCAAAGCTTTGGTTGGAGTTTTACACACATTTGCTGTTTTTATTGCTTTAAGAATGCTTCCCAGCGCCGACTGTACAAATCTTTTATTTTGACTCAAAACTTCAAAAACGATGATTTCCAAGTAAATTCTCTTGCATTTTAGAGTAAAACTCTACCCTTTATACTAGTTACAGTCAGTGGTTTTAATCCCAAAGCTTTGGTTGGATTTTTACACACATTTGGTGTTTTTATTGCTTAAAAATGCTTCCCAGCTCCCTCTGGTGTACACTTTTTTTATTGTAACTCATAACTTCACAAAGGATGCTTTCCCAGTAAATTCTCTTGCCTTTTTGAGTAAAACTATCCCCTTTATACTAGTTACAGGCAGTGGTTTGAATCCCAAAGCTTTGGTTGGAGTTTTACAAACATTTGCAGTTTTTATTTCTTAAAAATGCTTCCCAGCGCCTGCTGTACACTTTTTTTAATTTGACTCATAACTTCACAAAGGATTCTTTCCCAGTACATTCTCTTGCTTTTTAGAGTAGAACTCTCCCCTTGATACTAGTTACAGGCAGTGGTTTGAATCCCAAAGCTTTGGTTGGAGTTTTACACACATTTGCTGTTTTTGTGACTTAAAAATGCTCCCCAGCTCCCTCTGCTGTACACTTTTTTTATTGTAACTCATAACTTCACAAAGATGCTTTCCCAGTAAATTCTCTTGCCTTTTTGAGTAAAACTATCCCCTTTATACTAGTTACAGGGAGTGGTTTGAATCCCAAAGTTTTGGTTGGAGTTTTACACACATTTGCTGTTTTTATTGCTTAAAAATGCTTCCCAGCGCCTGCTGTACACTTTTTTTATTTTGACTCATAACTTCACAAAGGATGCTTTCCAAGTAAATTCTCTTGCATTTTAGAGTAAAACTCTCCCCTTTACACTAGTTACAGGCAGTGGTTTGAATCCCAAAGCTTTGGTTGGAGTTTTACACACATTTGCTGTTTTTATGACTTAAAAATGCTCCCCAGCTCCCTCTGCTGTACACTTTTTTTATTGTAACTCATAACTTCACAAAGATGCTTTCCCAGTAAATTCTCTTGCCTTTTTGAGTAAAACTATCCCCTTTATACTAGTTACAGGCAGTGGTTTGAATCCCAAAGCTTTGGTTGGAGTTTTACACACATTTGCAGTTTTTATTGCTTAAAAATTCTCCCCAGCTCCCTCTGCTGTACACGTTGTTTATTGAAACTCATAACTTCACAAAGGATGCTTTCCCAGTACATTCTCTTGCTTTTTAGAGTAAAACTCTCCCCTATATACTAGTTACAGGCAGTGGTTTGAATTCCAAAGCTTTGGTTGGAGTTTTACACACATTTGTAGTTTTTATTGCTTAAAAATGCTCCCCAGCTCCCTCTGCTGTACACGTTGTTTATTGAAAATCATAACTTCACAAAGGATGCTTTCCCAGTACATTCTCTTGCTTTTTAGAGTTAAACTATCCCCTTTATACTAGTTACAGGCAGTGGTTTGAATCCCAAAGCTTTGGTTGGAGTTTTACAAACATTTGCAGTTTTTATTGCTGAAACTTTTTCATTTTGACTCATAACTTCACAAAGGATGATTTCCAAGTAAATTCTCTTGCATTTTAGAGTAAAACTCTCCCCTTTATACTAGTTACAGGCAGTGGTTTGAATCCCAAAGCTTTGGTTGGAGTTTTACACACATTTGCAGTTTTTATTGCTTAAAAATGCTCCCCAGCTCCCTCTGCTGTACACGTTGTTTATTGAAACTCAAAACTTCACAAAGGATGCTTTCACAATAAATTCTCTTGCTTTTTAGAGTAAAACTCTCCCCTTTATACTAGTTACAGGCAGTGGTTTGAATCCCAAAGCTTTAGTTGGAGTTTTACACACATTTGCTGTTTTTATTGCTTAAAAATGCTTCCCAACGCCTGCTGTACACTTATTTTATTTTGACACATAACTTCACAAAGGATGCTTTGCAAGTAAATTCTCTTGCATTTTAGAGTAAAACTCTCCCCTTTATACTAGTTACAGGCAGTGGTTTGAATCCCAAAGCTTTGGATGGAGTTTTACACACATTTGCTGTTTTTATGACTTAAAAATGCTCCCCAGCTCCCTCTGCTGTACACTTTTTTTATTGTAACTCATAACTTCACAAAGATGCTTTCCCAGTAAATTCTCTTGCTTTTTTGAGTAAAACTCTCCCCTTTATACTAGTTACAGGCAGTGGTTTGAATCCCAAAGCTTTGGTTGGAGTTTTACAAACATTTGCAGTTTTTATTGCTGAAACTTTTTCATTTTGACTCATAACTTCACAAAGGATGATTTCCAAGTAAATTCTCTTGCATTTTAGAGTAAAACTCTCCCCTTTATACTAGTTACAAGCAGTGGTTTGAATCCCAAAGCTTTGGTTGGAGTTTTACACACATTTGCAGTTTTTATTGCTTAAAAATGCTCCCCAGCTCCCTCTGCTGTACACGTTGTTTATTGAAACTCATAACTTCACAAAGAATGCTTTCCCAGTACATTCTCTTGCTTTTTAGAGTAAAACTCTCCCCTCTATACTAGTTACAGGCAGTGGTTTGAATCCCAAAGCTTTGGTTGGACCTTTACACACATTTGCAGTTTTTATTGCTTAAAAATGCTTCCCAGCACCCTCTGCTGTACACGTTTTTTTATTGTAACTCATAACTTCACAAAGGATGCTTTCCCAGTAAATTATCTTGCATTTTAGAGTAAAACTCTCCCCTTTATACTATTTACAGGCAGTGGTTTGAAACCCAAAGCTTTGGTTGGAGTTTTACAAACATTTGCATTTTCTTTTGCTGAAAAATGCTTCCCAGCGCCTGCTGTACACTTTTTTTATTTTTACTCATAACTTCACAAAGGATGCTTTCCCAGTAAATTCTCTTGCTTTTTCGAGGAGAACTCTCCCGTTTATACTAGTTACAGGCAGTGGTTTGAATCCCAAAGCTTTGGTTGGAGTTTTACACACATTTGCTGTTTTTATTGCTTAAAAATGCTTCCCAGCTCCCTCTGCTGTACACTTTTTTTACTGTAACTCATAACTTCACAAAGGATGCTTTCCCAGTAAATTATCTTGCATTTTAGAGTAAAACTCTCCCCTTCATACTATTTACAGGCAGTGATTTGAATCCCAAAGCTTTGGTTGGAGTTTTACAAACATTTGCATTTTTTATTTCTTAAAAATGCTTCCCAGCGCCTGCTGTACACTTTTTTTACTTTGACTCATAACTTCACAAAGGATGATTTCCAAGTAAATTCTCTTGCATTTTAGAGTAAAACTCTCCCCTTTATACTAGTTACAGGCAGTGGTTTGAATCCCAAAGCTTTGGTTGGAGTTTTACACACATTTGCAGTTTTTATTGCTTAAAAATGCTCCCCAGCTCCCTCTGCTGTACACGTTGTTTATTGAAACTCAAAACTTCACAAAGGATGCTTTCACAGTAAATTCTCTTGCTTTTTAGAGTAAAACTCTCCCCTTTATACTAGTTACAGGCAGTGGTTTGAATCCCAAAGCTTTGGTTGGAGTTTTACACACATTTGCTGTTTTTATGACTTAAAAATGCTCCCCAGCTCCCTCTGCTGTACACTTTTTTTATTGTAACTCATAACTTCACAAAGATGCTTTCCCAGTGAATTCTCTTGCCTTTTTGAGTAAAACTCTCCCCTTTATACTAGTTACAGGCAGTGGTTTGAATCCCAAAGCTTTGGTTGGAGTTTTACACACATTTGCTGTTTGTATGACTTAAAAATGCTCCCCAGCTCCCTCTGCTGTACACTTTTTTTATTGTAACTCATAACTTCACAAAGATGCTTTCCCAGTAAATTCTCTTGCTTTTTTGAGTAAAACTCTCCCCTTTATACTAGTTACAGGCAGTGGTTTGAATCCCAAAGCTTTGGTTGGAGTTTTACAAACATTTGCAGTTTTTATTGCTGAAACTTTTTCATTTTGACTCATAACTTCACAAAGGATGATTTCCAAGTAAATTCTCTTGCATTTTAGAGTAAAACTATCCCCTTTATACTAGTTACAAGCAGTGGTTTGAATCCCAAAGCTTTGGTTGGAGTTTTACACACATTTGCAGTTTTTATTGCTTAAAAATGCTCCCCAGCTCCCTCTGCTGTACACGTTGTTTATTGAAACTCATAACTTCACAAAGAATGCTTTCCCAGTACATTCTCTTGCTTTTTAGAGTAAAACACTCCCCTCTATACTAGTTACAGGCAGTGGTTTGAATCCCAAAGCTTTGGTGGGACCTTTACACACATTTGCAGTTTTTATTGCTTAAAAATGCTTCCCAGCTCCCTCTGCTGTACACGTTTTTTTATTGTAACTCATAACTTCACAAAGGATGCTTTCACAGTAAATTCTCTTGCTTTTTAGAGTAAAACTCTCCCCTTTATACTAGTTACAGGCAGTGGTTTGAATCCCAAAGCTTTGGTTGGAGTTTTACACACATTTGCAGTTTTTATTGCTTAAAAATGCTTCCCAGCACCTGCTGTACACTTTTTTTTACTTTAACTCATAACTTCACAAAGGATGCTTTCCCAGTAAATTCTCTTGCCTTTTCGAGTAGAACTCTCCCCTTTATACTAGTTACAGGCAGTGGTTTGAATCCCAAAGCTTTGGTTGGAGTTTGACACACATTTGCTGTTTTTAATGCTTAAAAATGCTTCCCAGCGCCTGCTGTACACTTTTTTATTTTCACTTTTAAATTCACAAAGGATGCTTTCCCAGTAAAGTCTCTTGCTTTTTAGAGGAAAACTCTCCCCTTTATCCGAGTTACAAGCAGTGGTTTGAATCCCAAAGCTTTGGTTGGAGTTTTACACACATTTGCTGTTTTTATTGCTTAAAAATGCTTCCCAGCGCCGACTGTACACATTTTGTATTTTGACTCATAACTTCACAAAGGATGCTTTCCCAGTAAAGTCTCTTGCTTTTTAGAGGAAAACTCTCCCCTTTATACTAGTTACAGTCAGTGGTTTGAATCCCAAAGCTTTGATTGGATTTTTACACACATTTGGTGTTTTTATTGCTTGAAAATGCTTCCCAGCTCCCTCTGCTGTACACTTTTTTTATTGTAACTCATAACTTCACAAAGGATGCTTTCCCAGTAAATTCTCTTGCTTTTTAGAGGAAAACTCTCCCCTTTATACTAGTTACAGTCAGTGGTTTGAATCCCAAAGCTTTGGTTGGATTTTTACACACATTTGCAGTTTTTATTGCTTAAAAATGCTTCCCAGCTCCCTCTGCTGTACACTTTTTTTATTGTAACTCATAACTTCACAAAGGATGCTTTCCCAGTAAATTCTCTTGCTTTTTAGAGTAAAACTCTACCCTTTATACTAGTTACAGGCAGTGGTTTGAATCCCAAAGCTTTGGTTGGAGTTTTACACACATTTGCAGTTTTTATTGCTTAAAAATGCTTCCCAGCACCTGCTGTACACTTTTTTTTACTTTAACTCATAACTTCACAAAGGATGCTTTCCCAGTAAATTCTCTTGCCTTTTCGAGTAGAACTCTCCCCTTTATACTAGTTACAGGCAGTGGTTTGAATCCCAAAGCTTTGGTTGGAGTTTGACACACATTTGCTGTTTTTAATGCTTAAAAATGCTTCCCAGCGCCTGCTGTACACTTTTTTATTTTCACTTTTAAATTCACAAAGGATGCTTTCCCAGTAAAGTCTCTTGCTTTTTAGAGGAAAACTCTCCCCTTTATCCGAGTTACAAGCAGTGGTTTGAATCCCAAAGCTTTGGTTGGAGTTTTACACACATTTGCTGTTTTTATTGCTTAAAAATGCTTCCCAGCGCCGACTGTACACATTTTGTATTTTGACTCATAACTTCACAAAGGATGCTTTCCCAGTAAAGTCTCTTGCTTTTTAGAGGAAAACTCTCCCCTTTATACTAGTTACAGTCAGTGGTTTGAATCCCAAAGCTTTGGTTGGATTTTTACACACATTTGGTGTTTTTATTGCTTGAAAATGCTTCCCAGCTCCCACTGGTGTACACTTTTTTTTATTGTAACTCATAACATCACAAAGGATGCTTTCCCAGTAAATTCTCTTGCATTTTAGAGTAAAACTCTCCCCTTTATACTATTTACAGGCAGTGATTTGAATCCCAAAGCTTTGGTTGGAGTTTTACAAACATTTGCAGTTTTTATTGCTTAAAAATGCTTCCCAGCGCCTGCTGTACACTTTTTTTATTTTGACTCATAACTTCACAAAGGATGCTTTCCCAGTACATTCTCTTGCTTTTTAGAGTAGAACTCTCCCCTTGATACTAGTTACAGGCAGTGGTTTGAATCCCAAAGCTTTGGTTGGAGGTTTACACACATTTGCTGTTTTTATTGCTTAAAAATGCTTCCCAGCGCCGACTGTACAATTTTTTTATTTTCACTCATAACTTCACAAAGGATGCTTTCCCAGTAAAGTCTCTCGCTTTTTAGAGTAGAACTCTCCCCTTTATACTATTTACAGGCCGTGGTTTGAATCCCAAAGCTTTGGTTGGAGTTTTACACACATTTGCAGTTTTTATTGCTTAAAAATGCTTCCCTGCGCCTGCTGTACACTTTTTTTTATTTTCACTCATAACTTCACAAAGGATGATTTCCTAGTAAAGTCTCTTGCTTTTTAGAGTAGAACTCTCCCCGTTATACTAGTTACAGGCAGTGGTTTGAATCCCAAAGCTTTGGTTGGGGTTTTACAAGCATTTGCAGTTTTTATTGCTGAAAAATCCTTCCCAGCGCCTGCTGTACACTTTTTTTATTTTGACTCATAACTTCACAAAGGATACTTTCCAAGTACATTTTGTTGCATTTTAGAGTAAAACTCTCCACGTTATACTAGTTACAGGCAGTGGTTTTAATCCCAAAGCTTTGGTTCGGGTTTTACAAACATTTGCAGTTTTTATTGCTGAAAAATGCTTCCCAGCACCTGCTGTACACTTTTTTTATTTTAACTCATAACTTCACAAAGGATGCTTTCCCAGTAAATTCTCTTGCTTTTTTGAGGAAAACTCTCCCCTTTATACTAGTTACAGGCAGTGGTTTGAATCCCAAAGCTTTGGTTGGAGTTTTACACACATTTGCAGTTTTTATCGCTGAAAAATGCTTCCCAGTGCCTGCTGTACACTTTTTTTATTTTGACTCATAACTTCACAAAGGATGCTTTCCCAGTAAATTCTCTTGCTTTTTAGAGTAGAACTCTCCCCTTGATACTAGTTACAGGCAGTGGTTTGAATTCCAAAGCTTTGGTTGGAGTTTTACACACATTTGCTGTTTTTATTGCTTAAAAATGCTTCCCAGCGCCGACTGTACAAATTTTTTATTTTGACTCAAAACTTCAAAAAGGATGATTTCCAAGTAAATTCTCTTGCATTTTAGAGTAAAACTCTCCCTTTTATACTAGTTACAGTCAGTGGTTTGAATCCCAAAGCTTTGGTAGGAGTTTTACACACATTTGCAGTTTTTATTGCTTAAAAATGCTTCCCAGCTCCCTCTGCTGTACACTTTTTTTATTGTAACTCATAACTTCACAAAGGATGCTTTCCCAGTAAATTCTCTTGCTTTTTAGAGTAAAACTCTACCCTTTATACTAGTTACAGGCAGTGGTTTGAATCCCAAAGCTTTGGTTAGAGTTTTACACACATTTGCTGTTTTTATTGCTTAAAAATGCTTCCCAGCTCCCTCTGCTGTACACTTTTTTTATTGTAACTCATAACTTCACAAAGGATGCTTTCCAAGTAAATTCTCTTGCTTTTTAGAGCAAAACTATCCCCTTTATACGAGTTACATGCAGTGGTTTTAATCCCAAAGCTTTGGTTCGGGTTTTACAAACATTTGCAGTTTTTATTGCTTAAAAATGCTTCCCAGCACCTGCTGTACACTTTTTTTATTTTAACTCATAACTTCACAAAGGATGCTTTCCCAGTAAATTCTCTTGCCTTTTTGAGTAAAACTCTCCCCTTTATACTAGTTACAGGCAGTGGTTTCAATCCCAAAGCTTTGGTTGGAGTTTTACAAACATTTGCTGTTTTTATGACTTAAAAATGCTCCCCAGCTCCCTCTGCTGTACACTTTTTTTATTGTAACTCATAACTTCACAAAGATGCTTTCCCAGTAAATTCTCTTGCTTTTTTGAGTAAAACTATCCCCTTTATACTAGTTACAGGCAGTGGTTTCAATCCCAAAGCTTTGGTTGGAGTTTTACACACATTTGCTGTTTTTATGACTTAAAAATGCTCCCCAGCTCCCTCTGCTGTACACTTTTTTTATTGTAACTCATAACTTCACAAAGTATGCTTTCCCAGTAAATTCTCTTGCCTTTTCGAGTAGAACTCTCCCCTTTATACTAGTTACAGGCAGTGGTTTGAATCTCAAAGCTTTGGTTGGAGTTTGACACACATTTGCTGTTTTTATTGCTTAAAAATGCTTCGCAGCGCCTGCTGTACACTTTTTTATTTTCACTTTTAAATTCACAAAGGATGCTTTCCCAGTAAAGTCTCTTGCTTTTTAGAGTAAAACTCTCCCCTTTATCCGAGTTACAAGCAGTGGTTTGACTCCCAAAGATTTGGTTGGAGTTTTACACACATTTGTTGTTGTTTTTTTTTTTGCTTAAAAATGCTTCCCAGCGCCTGCTGTACACTTTTTTTATTTTCACCTATAACTTGCTTTCCCAGTAAAGTCTCTTGCTTTTTTGACTAAAACTCTCCCCTTTATACTAGTTACAGGCAGTGGTTTGAATCCCAAAGCTTTGGTTGGAGTTTTACAAACATTTGCATTTTTTTTTGCTGAAAAATGCTTCCCAGCGCCTGCTGTACACTTTTTTTATTTTGACTCATAACTTCACAAAGGATGTTTTCCCAGTAAATTCTCCTGCTTTTTCGAGGAGAACTCTCCCGTTTATACTAGTTACAGGCAGTGGTTTGAATCCCAAAACTTTGGTTGGAGTTTTACACACATTTGCTGTTTTTATTGCTTAAAAATGCTTCCCAGCTCCCTCTGCTGTACACTTTTTTTACTGTAACTCATAACTTCACAAAGGATGCTTTCCCAGTAAATTCTCTTGCATTTTAGAGTAAAACTCTCCCCTTTATACTATTTACAGGCAGTGATTTGAATCCCAAAGCTTTGGTTGGAGTTTTACACACATTTGCTGTTTTTATTGCTTAAAAATGCTTCCCAGCGCCTGCGGTACACGTTTTTATTTTCACTCATAACTTCACAAAGGATGCTTTCCCAGTAAAGTCTCTTGCTTTTTAGAGTAGAACTCTCCCCTTTATACTATTTACAGGCCGTGGTTTGAATCCCAAAGCTTTGGTTGGAGTTTTACACACATTTGCTGTTTTTAATGACTTAAAAATGCTCCCCAGCTCCCTCTGCTGTACACTTTTTTTATTGTAACTCATAACTTCACAAAGATGCTTTCCCAGTAAATTCTCTTGCTTTTTTGAGTAAAACTCTCCCCTTTATACTAGTTACAGGCAGTGGTTTGAATCCCAAAGCTTTGGTTGGAGTTTTACAAACATTTGCAGTTTTTATTGCTGAAACTTTTTCATTTTGACTCATAACTTCACAAAGGATGATTTCCAAGTATATTCTCTTGCATTTTAGAGTAAAACTCTCCCCTTTATACTAGTTACAGGCAGTGGTTTGAATCCCAAAGCTTTGGTTGGAGTTTTACACACATTTGCTGTTTTTATTGCTTAAAAATGCTTCCCAGCTCCCTCTGCTGTACACGTTTTTTATTGTAACTCATAACTTCACAAAGGATGCTTTCCCAGTAAATTCTCTTGCTTTTTAGAGTTAAACTCTCCCCTTTATACGAGTTACATGCAGTGGTTTTAATCCCAAAGCTTTGGTTCGGGTTTTACAAACATTTGCAGTTTTTATTGCTTCAAAATGCTTCCCAGCACCTGCTGTACACTTTTTTTATTTTAACTCATAACTTCACAAAGGATGCTTTCCCAGTAAATTCTCTTGCCTTTTCGAGTCAAACTCTCCCCTTTATACTAGTTACAGGCAGTGGTTTGAATCCCAAAGCTTTGGTTGGAGTTTTACACACATTTGCTGTTTTTATGACTTAAAAATGCTCCCCAGCTCCCTCTGCTGTACACTTTTTTTATTGTAATTCATAACTTCACAAAGACGCTTTCCCAGTAAATTCTCTTGCCTTTTTGAGTAAAACTATCCCCTTTATACTAGTTACAGGCAGTGGTTTGAATCCCAAAGCTTTGGTTTGAGTTTTACACACATTTGCTGTTTTTATTGCTTAAAAATGCTTCCCAGCGCCTGCTGTACACTTTTTTTATTTTGACTCATAACTTCACAAAGGATGCTTTCCAGGTAAATTCTCTTGCATTTTAGAGTAAAACTCTCCCCTTTATACTAGTTACAGGCACTGGTTTGAATCCCAAAGCTTTGGTTGGAGTTTTACACACATTTGCTGTTTTTAATGACTTAAAAATGCTCCCCAGCTCCCTCTGCTGTACACTTTTTTTATTGTAACTCATAACTTCACAAAGATGCTTTCCCAGTAAATTCTCTTGCTTTTTTGAGTAAAACTCTCCCCTTTATACTAGTTACAGGCAGTGGTTTGAATCCCAAAGCTTTGGTTGGAGTTTTACAAACATTTGCAGTTTTTATTGCTGAAACTTTTTCATTTTGACTCAAAACTTCACAAAGGATGATTTCCAAGTATATTCTCTTGCATTTTAGAGTAAAACTCTCCCCTTTATACTAGTTACAGGCAGTGGTTTGAATCCCAAAGCTTTGGTTGGAGTTTTACACACATTTGCTGTTTTTATTGCTTAAAAATGCTTCCCAGCTCCCTCTGCTGTACACGTTTTTTATTGTAACTCATAACTTCACAAAGGATGCTTTCCCAGTAAATTCTCTTGCTTTTTAGAGTTAAACTCTCCCCTTTATACGAGTTACATGCAGTGGTTTTAATCCCAAAGCTTTGGTTCGGGTTTTACAAACATTTGCAGTTTTTATTGCTTCAAAATGCTTCCCAGCACCTGCTGTACACTTTTTTTATTTTAACTCATAACTTCACAAAGGATGCTTTCCCAGTAAATTCTCTTGCCTTTTCGAGTCAAACTCTCCCCTTTATACTAGTTACAGGCAGTGGTTTGAATCCCAAAGCTTTGGTTGGAGTTTTACACACATTTGCTGTTTTTATGACTTAAAAATGCTCCCCAGCTCCCTCTGCTGTACACTTTTTTTATTGTAATTCATAACTTCACAAAGATGCTTTCCCAGTAAATTCTCTTGCCTTTTTGAGTAAAACTATCCCCTTTATACTAGTTACAGGCAGTGGTTTGAATCCCAAAGCTTTGGTTTGAGTTTTACACACATTTGCTGTTTTTATTGCTTAAAAATGCTTCCCAGCGCCTGCTGTACACTTTTTTTATTTTGACTCATAACTTCACAAAGGATGCTTTCCAGGTAAATTCTCTTGCATTTTAGAGTAAAACTCTCCCCTTTATACTAGTTACAGGCACTGGTTTGAATCCCAAAGCTTTGGTTGGAGTTTTACACACATTTGCTGTTTTTATGACTTAAAAATGCTCCCCAGCTCCCTCTGCTGTACACTTTTTTTATTGTAACTCATAACTTCACAAAGATGCTTTCCCAGTAAATTCTCTTGCTTTTTTGAGTAAAACTCTCCCCTTTATACTAGTTACAGGCAGTGGTTTGAATCCCAAAGCTTTGGTTGGAGTTTTACACACATTTGCTGTTTTTATTGCTTAAAAACGCTTCCCAGCGCCTGCTGTACAGGTTTTCTATTTTGACTCATAACTTCAAAAAGGATGCTTTCCCACTAAAATCTCTGGCTATTTAGAGTAGAACTCTGCCCTTTATACTAGTTACAGGCAGTTTTTTGCATCCAAAAGCTTTGGTTGGAGTTTTACACACATTTGCAGTTTTTTAGTGCTTAAAAACGCTTCCCAGCGCCTGCTGTACACGTTTTCTATTTTGACTCATAACTTCAAAAAGGAAGCTTTCCCACTAAAATCTCTGGCTATTTAGAGTAGAACTCTGCCCTTTATACTAGTTAAAGGCAGTTTTTTGCATCCAAAATCTTTGGTTGGAATTTTGCACATATTTGCAGTTTTTTATTGCTTAAAAACGCTTCCCAGCGCCTTGGCTGTACACTTTTTTTATTTTGACTCATAACTTCACAAAGGATGCTTTCCCACTAAAATCTCTGGCTATTTAGAGTAGAACTCTGCCCTTTATACTAGTTACAGGAAGTTTTTTGCATCCAAAAGCTTTGGTTGGAGTTTTACACACATTTGCAGTTTTTTATTGCTTAAAAACGCTTCCCAGCGCCTTGGCTGTACACTTTTTTTATTTTGACTCATAACTTCACAAAGGATGCTTTCACACTAAAATATCTGGCTATTTAGAGTAGAACTCTGCCCTTTATACTAGTTACAGGCAGTTTTTTGCATCCAAAAGCTTTGGTTGGAGTTTTACACACATTTGCAGTTTTTTGTTGCTTAAAAATGCTTCCCAGCGCCTTGGCTGTACACTTTTTTTATTTTGACTCATATCTTCAAAAAGGATGCTTTCCCACTAAAATCTCTGGCTATTTAGAGTAGAACTCTGCCCTTTATACTAGTTACAGGCAGGTTTTTGCATCCAAAAGCTTTGGTTGGAGTTTTACACACATTTGCAGTTTTTTATTGCTTAAAAACGCTTCCCAGCGCCTGCTGTACACGTTTTCTATTTTGACTCATAACTTCAAAAAGGATGCTTTCCCACTAAAATCTCTGGCTATTTAGAGTAGAACTCTGCCCTTTATACTAGTTACAGGCAGTTTTTTGCATCCAAAAGCTTTGGTTGGAGTTTTACACACATTTGCAGTTTTTTATTGCTTAAAAAACGCTTCCCAGCGCCTGCTGTACACGTTTTCTATTTTGACTCATTCAAAAAGGATGCTTTCCCACTAAAATCTCTGGCTATTTAGAGGACAACTCTGCCCTTTATACTAGTTACAGGCAGTTTTTTGCATCCAAAAGCTTTGGTTGAAGTTTTACACACATTTGCAGTTTTTTATTGCTTAAAAACGCTTCCCAGCGCCTTGGCTGTACACTTTATTTATTTTGACTCATAACTTCACAAAGGATGCTTTCCCACTAAAATCTCTGGCTATTTAGAGGAGAACTCTGCCCTTTATACTAGTTACAGGCAGTTTTTTGCATCCAAAAGCTTTGGTTGGAGTTTTACACACATTTGCAGTTTTTTATTGCTTAAAAACGCTTCCCAGCGCCTTGGCTGTACACTTTTTTTATTTTGACTCATAACTTCACAAAGGATGCTTTCCCACTAAAATCTCTGGCTATTTAGAGTAGAACTCTGCCCTTTATACTAGTTACAGGCAGTTTTTTGCATCCAAAAGCTTTGGTTGGAGTTTTACACACATTTGCAGTTTTTTATTGCTTAAAAACGCTTCCCAGCGCCTTGGCTGTACACCTTTTTTTTTTTGACTCAGAACTTCACAAAGGATGCTTTCCCACTAAAATCTCTGGCTATTTAGAGTAGAACTCTGCCCTTTATACTAGTTACAGGCAGTTTTTTGCATCCAAAAGCTTTGGTTGGAGTTTTACACACATTTGCAGTTTTTTATTGCTTAAAAACGCTTCCCAGCGCCTTGGCTGTACACTTTTTTTATTTTGACTCATAACTTCACAAAGGATGCTTTCACACTAAAATCTCTGGCTATTTAGAGTAGAACTCTGCCCTTTATACTAGTTACAGGCAGTTTTTTGCATCCAAAAGCGTTGGTTGGAGTTTTACACACATTTGCAGTTTTTTGTTGCTTAAAAATGCTTCCCAGCGCCTTGGCTGTACACTTTTTTTATTTTGACTCATATCTTCAAAAAGGATGCTTTCCCACTAAAATCTCTGGCTATTTAGAGTAGAACTCTGCCCTTTATACTAGTTACAGGCAGGTTTTTGCATCCAAAAGCTTTGGTTGGAGTTTTACACACATTTGCAGTTTTTTATTGCTTAAAAACGCTTCCCAGCGCCTGCTGTACACGTTTTCTATTTTGACTCATAACTTCAAAAAGGATGCTTTCCCACTAAAATCTCTGGCTATTTAGAGTAGAACTCTGCCCTTTATACTAGTTACAGGCAGTTTTTTGCATCCAAAAGCTTTGGTTGGAGTTTTACACACATTTGCAGTTTTTTATTGCTTAAAAACGCTTCCCAGCGCCTGCTGTACACGTTTTCTATTTTGACTCATTCAAAAAGGATGCTTTCCCACTAAAATCTCTGGCTATTTAGAGGAGAACTCTGCCCTTTATCCTAGTTACAGGCAGTTTTTTGCATCCAAAAGCTTTGGTTGGAGTTTTACACACATTTGCAGTTTTTTATTGCTTAAAAACGCTTCCCAGCGCCTTGGCTGTACACTTTTTTTATTTTGACTCATAACTTCACAAAGGATGCTTTCCCACTAAAATCTCTGGCTATTTAGAGTAGAACTCTGCCCTTTATACTAGTTACAGGCAGTTTTTTGCATCCAAAAGCTTTGGTTGGAGTTTTACACACATTTGCAGTTTTTTATTGCTTAAAAACGCTTCCCAGCGCCTTGGCTGTACACCTTTTTTTTTTTGACTCAGAACTTCACAAAGGATGCTTTCCCACTAAAATCTCTGGCTATTTAGAGTAGAACTCTGCCCTTTATACTAGTTACAGGCAGTTTTTTGCATCCAAAAGCTTTGGTTGGAGTTTTACACACATTTGCAGTTTTTTATTGCTTAAAAACGCTTCCCAGCGCCTGCTGTACACGTTTTCTATTTTGACTCATAACTGCAAAAAGGAAGCTTTCCCACTAAAATCTCTGGCTATTTAGAGTAGAACTCTGCCCTTTATACTAGTTACAGGCAGTTTTTTTGCATCCAAAAGCTTTGGTTGGAGTTTTACACACATTTGCAGTTTTTTATTGCTTAAAAACGCTTCCCAGCGCCTGCTCTGTACACGTTTTCTATTCTGACTCATAACTTCAAAAATGATGCTTTCCCACTAAAATCTCTGGCTATTTAGAGTAGAACTCTGCCCTTTATACTAGTTACAGGCAGTTTTTTGCATCCAAAAGCTTTGGTTGGAGTTTTACACACATTTGCAGTTTTTTATTGCTTAAAAACGCTTCCCAGCGCCTTGGCTGTACACGTTTTCTATTTTGACTCATAACTTCAAAAAGGATGCTTTCCCACTAAAATCTCTGGCTATTTAGAGTAGAACTCTGCCCTTTATACTAGTTAAAGGCAGTTTTTTGCATCCAAAAGCTTTGGTTGTATTTTTACACACATTTGCAGTTTTTTATTGCGTAAAAACGCTTCCCAGCTTCTGCTGTACACGTTTTCTATTTTTACTCATAACGTCAAAAAGGAAGCTTTCCCACTAAAATCTCTGGCTATTTAGAGTAGAACTTTGCCCTTTATACTAGTTACAGGCAGTTTTTTTGCATCCAAAAGCTTTGGTTGGAGTTTTACACACATTTGCAGTTTTTTATTGCTTAAAAACGCTTCCCAGCGCCTTGGCTGTACACTTTTTTTATTTTGACTCATAACTTCACAAAGGATGCTTTCCCACTAAAATCTCTGGCTATTTAGAGTAGAACTCTGCCCTTTATACTAGTTACAGGCAGTTTTTTGCATCCAAAAGCTTTGGTTGGAGTTTTACACACATTTGCAGTTTTTTATTGCTTAAAAACGCTTCCCAGCGCCTTGGCTGTACACTTTTTTTATTTTGACTCATATCTTCAAAAAGGATGCTTTCCCACTAAAATCTCTGGTTATTTAGAGTAGAACTCTGCCCTTTATACTAGTTACAGGCAGTTTTTTGCATCCAAAAGCTTTGGTTGGAGTTTTACACACATTTGCAGTTTTTTATTGCTTAAAAACGCTTCCCAGCGCCTGCTGTACACGTTTTCTATTTTGACTCATAACTTCAAAAAGGATGCTTTCCCACTAAAATCTCTGGCTATTTAGAGTAGAACTCTGCCCTTTATACTAGTTACAGGCAGTTTTTTGCATCCAAAAGCTTTGGTTGGAGTTTTACACACATTTGCAGTTTTTTATTGCTTAAAAACGCTTCCCAGCGCCTGCTGTACACGTTTTCTATTTTGACTCATAACTTCAAAAAGGATGCTTTCCCACTAAAATCTCTGGCTATTTAGAGTAGAACTCTGCCCTTTATACTAGTTACAGGCAGTTTTTTGCATCCAAAAGCTTTGGTTGGAGTTTTACACACATTTGCAGTTTTTTATTGCTTAAAAACGCTTCCCAGCGCCTGCTGTACACGTTTTCTATTTTGACTCATAACTTCAAAAAGGATGCTTTCCCACTAAAATCTCTGGCTATTTAGAGTAGAACTCTGCCCTTTATACTAGTTACAGGCAGTTTTTTGCATCCAAAAGCTTTGGTTGGAGTTTTACACACATTTGCAGTTTTTTATTGCTTAAAAACGCTTCCCAGCGCCTGCTGTACACGTTTTTCTATTTTGACTCATAACTTCAAAAAGGATGCTTTCCCACTAAAATCTCTGGCTATTTAGAGTAGAACTCTGCCCTTTATACTAGTTACAGGCAGTTTTTTGCATCCAAAAGCTTTGGTTGGAGTTTTACACACATTTGCAGTTTTTTATTGCTTAAAAACGCTTCCCAGCGCCTGCTGTACACGTTTTCTATTTTGACTCATAACTTCAAAAAGGATGCTTTCCCACTAAAATCTCTGGCTATTTAGAGTAGAACTCTGCCCTTTATACTAGTTACAGGCAGTTTTTTGCATCCAAAAGCTTTGGTTGGAGTTTTACACACATTTGCAGTTTTTTATTGCTTAAAAACGCTTCCCAGCGCCTGCTGTACACGTTTTCTATTTTGACTCATAACTTCAAAAAGGATGCTTTCCCACTAAAATCTCTGGCTATTTAGAGTAGAACTCTGCCCTTTATACTAGTTACAGGCAGTTTTTTGCATCCAAAAGCTTTGGTTGGAGTTTTACACACATTTGCAGTTTTTTATTGCTTAAAAACGCTTCCCAGCGCCTGCTGTACACGTTTTCTATTTTGACTCATAACTTCAAAAAGGATGCTTTCCCACTAAAATCTCTGGCTATTTAGAGTAGAACTCTGCCCTTTATACTAGTTACAGGCAGTTTTTTGCATCCAAAAGCTTTGGTTGGAGTTTTACACACATTTGCAGTTTTTTATTGCTTAAAAACGCTTCCCAGCGCCTGGCTGTACACGTTTTCTATTTTGACTCATAACTTCAAAAAGGATGCTTTCCCACTAAAATCTCTGGCTATTTAGAGTAGAACTCTGCCCTTTATACTAGTTACAGGCAGTTTTTTGCATCCAAAAGCTTTGGTTGGAGTTTTACACACATTTGCAGTTTTTTATTGCTTAAAAACGCTTCCCAGCGCCTGCTGTACACGTTTTTTATTTTGACTCATAACTTCAAAAAGGATGCTTTCCCACTAAAATCTCTGGCTATTTAGAGTAGAACTCTGCCCTTTATACTAGTTACAGGCAGTTTTTTGCATCCAAAAGCTTTGGTTGGAGTTTTACACACATTTGCAGTTTTTTATTGCTTAAAAACGCTTCCCAGCGCCTGCTGTACACGTTTTCTATTTTGACTCATAACTTCAAAAAGGATGCTTTCCCACTAAAATCTCTGGCTATTTAGAGTAGAACTCTGCCCTTTATACTAGTTACAGGCAGTTTTTTGCATCCAAAAGCTTTGGTTGGAGTTTTACACACATTTGCAGTTTTTTATTGCTTAAAAACGCTTCCCAGCGCCTGCTGTACACGTTTTCTATTTTGACTCATAACTTCAAAAAGGATGCTTTCCCACTAAAATCTCTGGCTATTTAGAGTAGAACTCTGCCCTTTATACTAGTTACAGGCAGTTTTTTGCATCCAAAAGCTTTGGTTGGAGTTTTACACACATTTGCAGTTTTTTATTGCTTAAAAACGCTTCCCAGCGCCTGCTGTACACGTTTTCTATTTTGACTCATAACTTCAAAAAGGATGCTTTCCCACTAAAATCTCTGGCTATTTAGAGTAGAACTCTGCCCTTTATACTAGTTACAGGCAGTTTTTTGCATCCAAAAGCTTTGGTTGGAGTTTTACACACATTTGCAGTTTTTTATTGCTTAAAAACGCTTCCCAGCGCCTGCTGTACACGTTTTCTATTTTGACTCATAACTTCAAAAAGGATGCTTTCCCACTAAAATCTCTGGCTATTTAGAGTAGAACTCTGCCCTTTATACTAGTTACAGGCAGTTTTTTGCATCCAAAAGCTTTGGTTGGAGTTTTACACACATTTGCAGTTTTTTATTGCTTAAAAACGCTTCCCAGCGCCTGCTGTACACGTTTTCTATTTTGACTCATAACTTCAAAAAGGATGCTTTCCCACTAAAATCTCTGGCTATTTAGAGTAGAACTCTGCCCTTTATACTAGTTACAGGCAGTTTTTTGCATCCAAAAGCTTTGGTTGGAGTTTTACACACATTTGCAGTTTTTTATTGCTTAAAAACGCTTCCCAGCGCCTGGCTGTACACGTTTTTCTATTTTGACTCATAACTTCAAAAAGGATGCTTTCCCACTAAAATCTCTGGCTATTTAGAGTAGAACTCTGCCCTTTATACTAGTTACAGGCAGTTTTTTGCATCCAAAAGCTTTGGTTGGAGTTTTACACACATTTGCAGTTTTTTATTGCTTAAAAACGCTTCCCAGCGCCTGCTGTACACGTTTTCTATTTTGACTCATAACTTCAAAAAGGATGCTTTCCCACTAAAATCTCTGGCTATTTAGAGTAGAACTCTGCCCTTTATACTAGTTACAGGCAGTTTTTTGCATCCAAAAGCTTTGGTTGGAGTTTTACACACATTTGCAGTTTTTTATTGCTTAAAAACGCTTCCCAGCGCCTGCTGTACACGTTTTCTATTTTGACTCATAACTTCAAAAAGGATGCTTTCCCACTAAAATCTCTGGCTATTTAGAGTAGAACTCTGCCCTTTATACTAGTTACAGGCAGTTTTTTGCATCCAAAAGCTTTGGTTGGAGTTTTACACACATTTGCAGTTTTTTATTGCTTAAAAACGCTTCCCAGCGCCTGGCTGTACACGTTTTTTATTTTGACTCATAACTTCAAAAAGGATGCTTTCCCACTAAAATCTCTGGCTATTTAGAGTAGAACTCTGCCCTTTATACTAGTTACAGGCAGTTTTTTGCATCCAAAAGCTTTGGTTGGAGTTTTACACACATTTGCAGTTTTTTATTGCTTAAAAACGCTTCCCAGCGCCTGCTGTACACGTTTTCTATTTTGACTCATAACTTCAAAAAGGATGCTTTCCCACTAAAATCTCTGGCTATTTAGAGTAGAACTCTGCCCTTTATACTAGTTACAGGCAGTTTTTTGCATCCAAAAGCTTTGGTTGGAGTTTTACACACATTTGCAGTTTTTTATTGCTTAAAAACGCTTCCCAGCGCCTGCTGTACACGTTTTCTATTTTGACTCATAACTTCAAAAAGGATGCTTTCCCACTAAAATCTCTGGCTATTTAGAGTAGAACTCTGCCCTTTATACTAGTTACAGGCAGTTTTTTGCATCCAAAAGCTTTGGTTGGAGTTTTACACACATTTGCAGTTTTTTATTGCTTAAAAACGCTTCCCAGCGCCTGGCTGTACACTTTTTTATTTTGACTCATAACTTCAAAAAGGATGCTTTCCCACTAAAATCTCTGGCTATTTAGAGTAGAACTCTGCCCTTTATACTAGTTACAGGCAGTTTTTTGCATCCAAAAGCTTTGGTTGGAGTTTTACACACATTTGCAGTTTTTTATTGCTTAAAAACGCTTCCCAGCGCCTGCTGTACACGTTTTCTATTTTGACTCATAACTTCAAAAAGGATGCTTTCCCACTAAAATCTCTGGCTATTTAGAGTAGAACTCTGCCCTTTATACTAGTTACAGGCAGTTTTTTTGCATCCAAAAGCTTTGGTTGGAGTTTTACACACATTTGCAGTTTTTTATTGCTTAAAAACGCTTCCCAGCGCCTGGCTGTACACGTTTTTCTATTTTGACTCATAACTTCAAAAAGGATGCTTTCCCACTAAAATCTCTGGCTATTTAGAGTAGAACTCTGCCCTTTATACTAGTTACAGGCAGTTTTTTGCATCCAAAAGCTTTGGTTGGAGTTTTACACACATTTGCAGTTTTTTATTGCTTAAAAACGCTTCCCAGCGCCTGCTGTACACGTTTTCTATTTTGACTCATAACTTCAAAAAGGATGCTTTCCCACTAAAATCTCTGGCTATTTAGAGTAGAACTCTGCCCTTTATACTAGTTACAGGCAGTTTTTTTGCATCCAAAAGCTTTGGTTGGAGTTTTACACACATTTGCAGTTTTTTATTGCTTAAAAACGCTTCCCAGCGCCTGCTGTACACGTTTTCTATTTTGACTCATAACTTCAAAAAGGATGCTTTCCCACTAAAATCTCTGGCTATTTAGAGTAGAACTCTGCCCTTTATACTAGTTACAGGCAGTTTTTTGCATCCAAAAGCTTTGGTTGGAGTTTTACACACATTTGCAGTTTTTTATTGCTTAAAAACGCTTCCCAGCGCCTGCTGTACACGTTTTCTATTTTGACTCATAACTTCAAAAAGGATGCTTTCCCACTAAAATCTCTGGCTATTTAGAGTAGAACTCTGCCCTTTATACTAGTTACAGGCAGTTTTTTTGCATCCAAAAGCTTTGGTTGGAGTTTTACACACATTTGCAGTTTTTTATTGCTTAAAAACGCTTCCCAGCGCCTGCTGTACACGTTTTCTATTTTGACTCATAACTTCAAAAAGGATGCTTTCCCACTAAAATCTCTGGCTATTTAGAGTAGAACTCTGCCCTTTATACTAGTTACAGGCAGTTTTTTGCATCCAAAAGCTTTGGTTGGAGTTTTACACACATTTGCAGTTTTTTATTGCTTAAAAACGCTTCCCAGCGCCTGGCTGTACACGTTTTTCTATTTTGACTCATAACTTCAAAAAGGATGCTTTCCCACTAAAATCTCTGGCTATTTAGAGTAGAACTCTGCCCTTTATACTAGTTACAGGCAGTTTTTTGCATCCAAAAGCTTTGGTTGGAGTTTTACACACATTTGCAGTTTTTTATTGCTTAAAAACGCTTCCCAGCGCCTGCTGTACACGTTTTCTATTTTGACTCATAACTTCAAAAAGGATGCTTTCCCACTAAAATCTCTGGCTATTTAGAGTAGAACTCTGCCCTTTATACTAGTTACAGGCAGTTTTTTGCATCCAAAAGCTTTGGTTGGAGTTTTACACACATTTGCAGTTTTTTATTGCTTAAAAACGCTTCCCAGCGCCTGCTGTACACGTTTTCTATTTTGACTCATAACTTCAAAAAGGATGCTTTCCCACTAAAATCTCTGGCTATTTAGAGTAGAACTCTGCCCTTTATACTAGTTACAGGCAGTTTTTTGCATCCAAAAGCTTTGGTTGGAGTTTTACACACATTTGCAGTTTTTTATTGCTTAAAAAACGCTTCCCAGCGCCTGCTGTACACGTTTTCTATTTTGACTCATAACTTCAAAAAGGATGCTTTCCCACTAAAATCTCTGGCTATTTAGAGTAGAACTCTGCCCTTTATACTAGTTACAGGCAGTTTTTTGCATCCAAAAGCTTTGGTTGGAGTTTTACACACATTTGCAGTTTTTTATTGCTTAAAAACGCTTCCCAGCGCCTGCTGTACACGTTTTTCTATTTTGACTCATAACTTCAAAAAGGATGCTTTCCCACTAAAATCTCTGGCTATTTAGAGTAGAACTCTGCCCTTTATACTAGTTACAGGCAGTTTTTTGCATCCAAAAGCTTTGGTTGGAGTTTTACACACATTTGCAGTTTTTTATTGCTTAAAAACGCTTCCCAGCGCCTGGCTGTACACGTTTTCTATTTTGACTCATAACTTCAAAAAGGATGCTTTCCCACTAAAATCTCTGGCTATTTAGAGTAGAACTCTGCCCTTTATACTAGTTACAGGCAGTTTTTTGCATCCAAAAGCTTTGGTTGGAGTTTTACACACATTTGCAGTTTTTTATTGCTTAAAAACGCTTCCCAGCGCCTGCTGTACACGTTTTTCTATTTTGACTCATAACTTCAAAAAGGATGCTTTCCCACTAAAATCTCTGGCTATTTAGAGTAGAACTCTGCCCTTTATACTAGTTACAGGCAGTTTTTTGCATCCAAAAGCTTTGGTTGGAGTTTTACACACATTTGCAGTTTTTTATTGCTTAAAAACGCTTCCCAGCGCCTGCTGTACACGTTTTCTATTTTGACTCATAACTTCAAAAAGGATGCTTTCCCACTAAAATCTCTGGCTATTTAGAGTAGAACTCTGCCCTTTATACTAGTTACAGGCAGTTTTTTGCATCCAAAAGCTTTGGTTGGAGTTTTACACACATTTGCAGTTTTTTATTGCTTAAAAACGCTTCCCAGCGCCTGGCTGTACACGTTTTTCTATTTTGACTCATAACTTCAAAAAGGATGCTTTCCCACTAAAATCTCTGGCTATTTAGAGTAGAACTCTGCCCTTTATACTAGTTACAGGCAGTTTTTTGCATCCAAAAGCTTTGGTTGGAGTTTTACACACATTTGCAGTTTTTTATTGCTTAAAAACGCTTCCCAGCGCCTGCTGTACACGTTTTCTATTTTGACTCATAACTTCAAAAAGGATGCTTTCCCACTAAAATCTCTGGCTATTTAGAGTAGAACTCTGCCCTTTATACTAGTTACAGGCAGTTTTTTGCATCCAAAAGCTTTGGTTGGAGTTTTACACACATTTGCAGTTTTTTATTGCTTAAAAACGCTTCCCAGCGCCTGCTGTACACGTTTTTCTATTTTGACTCATAACTTCAAAAAGGATGCTTTCCCACTAAAATCTCTGGCTATTTAGAGTAGAACTCTGCCCTTTATACTAGTTACAGGCAGTTTTTTGCATCCAAAAGCTTTGGTTGGAGTTTTACACACATTTGCAGTTTTTTATTGCTTAAAAACGCTTCCCAGCGCCTGGCTGTACACGTTTTTCTATTTTGACTCATAACTTCAAAAAGGATGCTTTCCCACTAAAATCTCTGGCTATTTAGAGTAGAACTCTGCCCTTTATACTAGTTACAGGCAGTTTTTTGCATCCAAAAGCTTTGGTTGGAGTTTTACACACATTTGCAGTTTTTTATTGCTTAAAAACGCTTCCCAGCGCCTGCTGTACACGTTTTCTATTTTGACTCATAACTTCAAAAAGGATGCTTTCCCACTAAAATCTCTGGCTATTTAGAGTAGAACTCTGCCCTTTATACTAGTTACAGGCAGTTTTTTGCATCCAAAAGCTTTGGTTGGAGTTTTACACACATTTGCAGTTTTTATTGCTTAAAAACGCTTCCCAGCGCCTGCTGTACACGTTTTCTATTTTGACTCATAACTTCAAAAAGGATGCTTTCCCACTAAAATCTCTGGCTATTTAGAGTAGAACTCTGCCCTTTATACTAGTTACAGGCAGTTTTTTGCATCCAAAAGCTTTGGTTGGAGTTTTACACACATTTGCAGTTTTTTATTGCTTAAAAACGCTTCCCAGCGCCTGCTGTACACGTTTTCTATTTTGACTCATAACTTCAAAAAGGATGCTTTCCCACTAAAATCTCTGGCTATTTAGAGTAGAACTCTGCCCTTTATACTAGTTACAGGCAGTTTTTTGCATCCAAAAGCTTTGGTTGGAGTTTTACACACATTTGCAGTTTTTTATTGCTTAAAAACGCTTCCCAGCGCCTGCTGTACACGTTTTCTATTTTGACTCATAACTTCAAAAAGGATGCTTTCCCACTAAAATCTCTGGCTATTTAGAGTAGAACTCTGCCCTTTATACTAGTTACAGGCAGTTTTTTGCATCCAAAAGCTTTGGTTGGAGTTTTACACACATTTGCAGTTTTTTATTGCTTAAAAACGCTTCCCAGCGCCTGCTGTACACGTTTTCTATTTTGACTCATAACTTCAAAAAGGATGCTTTCCCACTAAAATCTCTGGCTATTTAGAGTAGAACTCTGCCCTTTATACTAGTTACAGGCAGTTTTTTGCATCCAAAAGCTTTGGTTGGAGTTTTACACACATTTGCAGTTTTTATTGCTTAAAAACGCTTCCCAGCGCCTGCTGTACACGTTTTCTATTTTGACTCATAACTTCAAAAAGGATGCTTTCCCACTAAAATCTCTGGCTATTTAGAGTAGAACTCTGCCCTTTATACTAGTTACAGGCAGTTTTTTGCATCCAAAAGCTTTGGTTGGAGTTTTACACACATTTGCAGTTTTTTATTGCTTAAAAAACGCTTCCCAGCGCCTGCTGTACACGTTTTCTATTTTGACTCATAACTTCAAAAAGGATGCTTTCCCACTAAAATCTCTGGCTATTTAGAGTAGAACTCTGCCCTTTATACTAGTTACAGGCAGTTTTTTGCATCCAAAAGCTTTGGTTGGAGTTTTACACACATTTGCAGTTTTTTATTGCTTAAAAACGCTTCCCAGCGCCTGCTGTACACGTTTTCTATTTTGACTCATAACTTCAAAAAGGATGCTTTCCCACTAAAATCTCTGGCTATTTAGAGTAGAACTCTGCCCTTTATACTAGTTACAGGCAGTTTTTTTGCATCCAAAAGCTTTGGTTGGAGTTTTACACACATTTGCAGTTTTTTATTGCTTAAAAACGCTTCCCAGCGCCTGCTGTACACGTTTTCTATTTTGACTCATAACTTCAAAAAGGATGCTTTCCCACTAAAATCTCTGGCTATTTAGAGTAGAACTCTGCCCTTT
>NW_026904428.1:0-25189 GCF_024500275.1 Phycodurus eques | reverse complement strand
GGTTTGAATCCCAAAGCTTTGTTTGGAGTTTTACAAACATTTGCAGTTTTTATTGCTAAAAATGCTTCCCAGCTCCTTCACAAAGGATGCTTTCCCAGTAAAGTCTCTTGCTTTTTAGCGTAGAACTCTCCCCTTTATACTAGTTACAGGCAGTGGTTTGAATCCCAAAGCTTTGGTTGGAGTTTTACACACATTTGCAGTTTCTATTGCTTAAAAATGCTTCCCAGCTCCCTCTGCTGTACACGTTTTTTATTGTAACTTATAACTTCACAAAGGATGCTTTCCCAGTAAAGTCTCTTGCTTTTTAGAGTAAAACTCTCCCCTTTATACTAGTTACAGGCAGTGGTTTGAATCCCAAAGCTTTGGTTGGAGTTTAACAAACATTTGCTGTTTTTATTGCTTAAAAATGCTTCCCAGCGCCTGCTGTACACTTTTTTTATTTTGACTCATAACTTCACAAAGGATGCTTTCCCAGTACATTCTCTTGCTTTTTAGAGTAAAACTCTACCCTTTATACTATTTACAAGCAGTGGTTTGAATCCGAAAGCTTTGGTTGGAGTTTGACACACATTTGCTGTTTTTATTGCTTAAAAATGCTTCGCAGCGCCTGCTGTACACTTTTTTTATTTTCACTTTTAAATTCACAAAGGATGCTTTCCAAGTAAAGTCTCTTGTTTTTTGGAGTATAACTCTCCCCGTTATACTAGTTACGGGCAGTGGTTTTAATCCCAAAGCTTTGGTTGGAGTTTTACACACATTTGCTGTTTTTATTGCTTAAAAATGCTTCCCAGCATCCTGCTGTACACTTTTTTTATTGTAACTCATAACTTCACAGAGGATGGTTTCCCAGTAAAATTTCTTGCTTTTTAAAATAAAACTCTCCCCTTTATACTAGTTACAGACAGTGGTTTGAATCCCAAAGCTTTGGTTGGAGTTTTACAAACATTTGCAGTTTTTATTGCTGAAAAATGCTTCCCAGCGCCTGCTGTACAGGTTTTTTTATTTTGACTCATAACTTCACAATGGATGCTTTCCCAGTAAATTCTCTTGCTTTTTAGAGTAGTGCTCTCCCCTTGATACTAGTTACAGGCAGTGGTTTGAATCCCAAAGCTTTGGCTGGAGTTTTACACACATTTGCTGTTTTTATCGCTCAAAAATGCTTCCCAGCTTCCTCTGCTGTACACGTTTTTTATTTTGACTCATAACTTCACAAAGCATGCTTTCCCAGTAAATTCTCTTGCTTTTTAGAATAAAACTCTCCCCTTTGTTCTAGTTACAGGCAGTGGTTTGAATCCCAAAGCTTTGGTTGGAGTTTTACACACATTTGCTGTTTTTATCGCTCAAAAATGCTTCCCAGCTTCCTCTGCTGTACACTTTTTTTATTGTAACTCATAACTTCACAAAGGATGCTTTCCCAGGAAAGTCATTTGCATTTTAGAGTAAAACTCTCCCCTTTATACGTGTTACAGGCAATTGTTTGAATACCAAAGCTTTGGTTGGAGTTTTACACACATTTGCTGTTTTTATCGCTCAAAAATGCTTCCCAGCTTCCTCTGCTGTACACTTTTTTTATTTAAACTCATAACTTCCCAAAGGATGCTTTCCCAGAAAATTCTCTTGCTTTTTCGAGTAAAACTATCCCCTTTATACGTGTTACAGGCAATTGTTTGAATACCAAAGCTTTGGTTGGAGTTTTACACACATTTGCTGTTTTTATTGCTTAAAAATGCTCCCCAGCTCACTCTGCTGTACACTTTTTTTATTGTAACTAATAATTTCACAAAGGATGCTTTCCCAGTAAATTCTCTTGCTTTTGAGAGTAAAACCCTCCCCTTTATACTAGTTACAGAAAGTGGTTTGTGAGTTTTACACACATTTGCAGTTTTTATCGCTTAAAAATGCTCCCCAGCGCCTGCTGTACACTTTTTTATTTTCACTTATAACTTCACAAAGATGCTTTCCCAGTAAATTCTCTTGCTTTTTTGAGTAAACCTCTCCCCTTTATACTAGTTACAGGCAGTGGTTTGAATCCCAAAGCTTTGGTTGGAGTTTTACAAACATTTGCAGTTTTTATTGCTTAAAAATGCTCCCCAGCTCCCTCTGCTGTACACTTTTTTTATTGTAACTCATAACTTCACAAAGGATGCTTTCCCAGTAAAGTCTCTTGCTTTTGAGAGTAGAACTCTCCCAGTTATACTAGTTACAGGCAGTGGTTTGAATCCCAAAGCTTTGGTTGGAGTTTTACAAGCATTTGCATTTTTAAGTGCTGAAAAATCCTTCCCAGCGCCTGCTGTACACTTTTTTTATTTTTACTCATAACTTCACAAAGGATGCTTTCCAAGTAAATTCTCTTGCATTTAAGAGTAAAACTCTCCCCTTTATACTAGTTACAGGCAGTGGTTTGAATCCCAAAGTTTTGGTTGGAGTTTTATACACATTTGCAGTTTCTATTGCTTAAAAATGCTTCCCAGCGCCTGCTGTACACTTTTTTTATTTTGACTCATAACTTCACAAAGGATGCTTTCCCAGTAAATTCTCTTGCTTTTTAGAGTAGAACTCTCCCCTTTATACTAGTTACGGGCAGTGGTTTGAATCCCAAAGCTTTGGTTGGAGTTTTACAAACATTTGCAGTTTTTATTGCTTAAAAATGCTTCCCAGCGCCTGCTGTACACTTTTTTTATTTTGACTCATAACTTCACAAAGGATGCTTTCCCAGTAAATTCTCTTGCTTTTTAGAGTAGAACTCTCCCCTTTATACTAGTTACAGGCAGTGGTTTGAATCCCAAAGCTTTGGTTGGAGTTTTACACACATTTCCAGTTTTTATTGCTTAAAAATGCTTCCCAGCGCCTGCTGTACACTTTTTTTATTTTGATTCATAACTTCACAAAGGATGCTTTCCCAGTAAATTCTCTTGCTTTTTAGAGTAGAACTCTCCCCTTTATACTAGTTACAGGCAGTGGTTTGAATCCCAAAGCTTTGGTTGGAGTTTTACACACATTTGCAGTTTTTATTGCTTAAAAATGCTTCCCAGCGCCTGCTGTACAATTTTTTCATTTTGACTAATAACTTCACAAAGGATGCTTTCCAAGTAAATTCTCTTGCATTTTAGAGTAAAACTCTCCCCTTTATACTAGTTACAGGTTGTGGTTTGAATCCCAAAGCTTTGGTTGGAGTTTTACATATATTAGCTGTTTTTATTGCTTAAAAATGCTTCCCAGCGCCTGCTGTACACTTTTTTTATTTTCACTCATAACTTCACAAAGGATGCTTTCCCAGTAAAATCTCTTGCTTTTTAGAGTAAAACTCTCCCCGTTATACTAGTTACAGGCCGTGGTTTGAATCCCAAAGCTTTGGTTGGAGTTTTACAAGCATTTGCAGTTTTTAGTGCTGAAAAATCCTTCCCAGCGCCCGCTGTACACTTTTCTTATTTTGACTCATAACTTCACAAAGAATGCTTTCCAAGTACATTTTCTTGCATTTTAGAGTAAAACTCTCCACGTTATACTAGTTACAGGCAGTGGTTTGAATCCCAAAGCTTTGGTTGGAGTTTTACAAACATTTGCAGTTTTTTTTGCTGAAAAATGCTTCCCAGCGCCTGCTGTACACTTTTTTTATTTTGACTCATAACTTCACAAAGGATGCTTTCCAAGTAAATTCTCTTGCATTTAAGAGTAAAACTCTCCCCTTTATACTAGTTACAGGCAGTGGTTTGAATCCCAAAGCTTTGGTTGGAGTTTTACACACATTTGCAGTTTTTATTGCTTAAAAATGCTCCCCAGCTCCCTCTGCTGTACACTTTTTTTATTGAAACTCATAACTTCACAAAGGATGCTTTCAGAGAACATTCTCTTGCTTTTTAGAGTAAAACTCTCCCCTTTGTTCTAGTTACAGGCAGTGGTTTGAATCCCAAAGCTTTGGTTGGAGTTTTACAAACATTTGCAGTTTTTATTGCTTAAAAATGGTTCCCAGCGCCTGCTGTACACTTTTTTTATTTTGACTCATAACTTCACAAAGGATGCTTTCCCAGTACATTCTCTTGCTTTTTAGAGTAAACTCTCCCCTTTATACTAGTTACAGGCAGTGGTTTGAATCCCAAAGCTTTGGTTGGAGTTTCACAAACTTTTGCAGTTTTTATTGCTGAAACTTGTTCATTTTGACTCATAACTTCACAAAGGATGATTTCCCAGTAAAGTCTCTTGCTTTTTAGAGTAGAACTCTCCCCTTTATACTAGTTACAGGCAGTGGTTTGAATCCCAAAGCTTTGGTTGGAGTTTTACAAACATTTGCAGTTTTTTTTGCTGAAAAATGCTTCCCAGCGCCTGCTGTACACTTTTTTTTATTTTGACTCATAACTTCACAAAGGATGCTTTCCCAGTAAATTCTCTTGCTTTTTAGAGTAGAACTCTCCCCTTTATACTAGTTACAGGCAGTGGTTTGAATCCCAAAGCTTTGGTTGGAGTTTTACACACATTTGCAGTTTTTATTGCTTAAAAATGCATCCCAGCGCCTGCTGTACACTTTTTTTATTTTGACTCATAACTTCACAAAGGATGCTTTCCCAGTAAATTCTCTTGCTTTTTAGAGTAGAACTCTCCCCTTTATACTAGTTACAGGCAGTGGTTTGAATCCCAAAGCTTTGGTTGGAGTTTTACACACATTTGCAGTTTTTATTGCTTAAAAATGCTTCCCAGCGCCTGCTGTACACTTTTTTTATTTTCACTCATAACTTCACAAAGGATGCTTTCCCAGTAAAATCTCTTGCTTTTTAGAGTAGAACTCTCCCCGTTATACTAGTTACAGGCCGTGGTTTGAATCCCAAAGCTTTGGTTGGAGTTTTACAAGCATTTGCAGTTTTTAGTGCTGAAAAATCCTTCCCAGCGCCCGCTGTACACTTTTCTTATTTTGACTCATAACTTCACAAAGGATGCTTTCCAAGTACATTTTCTTGCATTTTAGAGTAAAACTCTCCACGTTATACTAGTTACAGGCAGTGGTTTGAATCCCAAAGCTTTGGTTGGAGTTTTACACACATTTGCAGTTTTTATTGCTTAAAAATGCTCCCCAGCTCCCTCTGCTGTACACTTTTTTTATTGAAACTCATAACTTCACAAAGGATGCTTTCAGAGAACATTCTCTTGCTTTTTAGAGTAAAACTCTCCCCTTTGTTCTAGTTACAGGCAGTGGTTTGAATCCCAAAGCTTTGGTTGGAGTTTTACAAACATTTGCAGTTTTTATTGCTTAAAAATGGTTCCCAGCGCCTGCTGTACACTTTTTTTATTTTGACTCATAACTTCACAAAGGATGCTTTCCCAGTACATTCTCTTGCTTTTTAGAGTAAACTCTCCCCTTTATACTAGTTACAGGCAGTGGTTTGAATCCCAAAGCTTTGGTTGGAGTTTCACAAACTTTTGCAGTTTTTATTGCTGAAACTTTTTCATTTTGACTCATAACTTCACAAAGGATGCTTTCCCAGTAAATTCTCTTGCTTTTTAGAGTACAACTCTCCCCTTTATACTAGTTACAGGCAGTGGTTTGAATCCCAAAGCTTTGGTTGGAGTTTTACAAACATTTGCAGTTTTTATTGCTTAAAAATGCTTCCCAGCGCCTGCTGTACACTTTTTTTATTTTGACTCATAACTTCACAAAGGATGCTTTCCCAGTAAATTCTCTTGCTTTTTAGAGTAGAACTCTCCCCTTTATACTAGTTACAGGCAGTGGTTTGAATCCCAAAGCTTTGGTTGGAGTTTTACACACATTTGCAGTTTTTATTGCTTAAAAATGCTTCCCAGCGCCTGCTGTACAATTTTTTCATTTTGACTAATAACTTCACAAAGGATCCTTTCCAAGTAAATTCTCTTGCATTTTAGAGTAAAACTCTCCCCTTTATACTAGTTACAGGTTGTGGTTTGAATCCCAAAGCTTTGGTTGGAGTTTTACATATATTTGCTGTTTTTATTGCTTAAAAATGCTTCCCAGCGCCTGCTGTACACTTTTTTTATTTTGACTAATAACTTCACAAAGGATGCTTTCCCAGTAAAATCTCTTGCTTTTTAGAGTAGAACTCTCCCCGTTATACTAGTTACAGGCAGTGGTTTGAATCCCAAAGCTTTGGTTGGAGGTTTACACACATTTGCAGTTTTTATTGCTTAAAAATGCTCCCCAGCTCCCTCTGCTGTACACTTTTTTTATTGAAACTCATAACTTCACAAAGGATGCTTTCAGAGAACATTCTCTTGCTTTTTAGAGTAAAACTCTCCCCTTTGTTCTAGTTACAGGCAGTGGTTTGAATCCCAAAGCTTTGGTTGGAGTTTTACAAACATTTGCAGTTTTTATTGCTGAAACGTTTTCATTTTGACTCATAACTTCACAAAGGATGCTTTCCAAGTAAATTCTCTTGCATTTAAGAGTAAAACTCTCCCCTTTATACTAGTTACAGGCAGTGATTTGAATCCCAAAGCTTTGGTTGGAGTTTTACACACATTTGCAGTTTTTATAGCTTAAAAATGCTCCCCAGCTCCCTCTGCTGTACACGTTTTTTTATTGAAACTCATAACTTCACAAAGGATGCTTTCCCAGTACATTCTCTTGCTTTTTAGAGTAAAACTCTCCCCTTTATACTAGTTACAGGCAGTGGTTTGAATTCCAAAGCTTTGGTTGGGGTTTTACACACATTTGCAGTTTTTATTGCTTAAAAATGCTTCCCAGCGCCTGCTGTACACTTTTTTTATTTTCACTCATAACTTCACAAAGGATGCTTTCCCAGTACATTCTCTTGCTTTTTAGAGGAAAACTCTCCCCGTTATACTAGTTAGAGGCAGTGGTTTGAATCCCAAAGCTTTGGTTGGAGTTTTACAAGCATTTGCAGTTTTTAGTGCTGAAAAATCCTTCCCAGCGCCTGCTGTACACTTTTCTTATTTTGACTCATAACTTCACAAAGGATGCTTTCCAAGTACATTTTCTTGCATTTTAGAGTAAAACTCTCCACGTTATACTAGTTACAGGCAGTGGTTTGAATCCCAAAGCTTTGGTTGGAGTTTTACAAACATTTGGAGTTTTTATTGCTGAAAAATGCTTCCCAGCGCCTGCTGTACACTTTTCTTATTTTGACTCATAACTTCACAAAGGATGCTTTCCAAGTACATTTTCTTGCATTTTAGAGTAAAACTCTCCCCTTTATACTAGTTACAGGCAGTGGTTTGAATCCCAAAGCTTTGGTTGGAGTTTCACAAACTTTTGCAGTTTTTATTGCTGAAACTTTTTCATTTTGACTCATAACTTCACAAAGGATGTTTCCCAGTAAATTCTCTTGCTTTTTAGAGTAAAACTCTCCCCTTTATACTAGTTACAGGCAGTGGTTTGAATCCCAAAGCTTTGGTTGGAGTTTTACAAACATTTGCAGTTTTTATTGCTGAAACGTTTTCATTTTGACTCATAACTTCACAAAGGATGCTTTCCCAGTACATTCTCTTGCTTTTTTAGAGTAAAACTCTCCACTTTATACTAGTTACAGGTAGTGGTTTGAATTCCAAAGCTTTGGTTGGAGTTTTACACACATTTGCTGTTTTTATTGCTTAAAAATGCTTCCCAGCGCCTGCTGCACACTTTTTTTATTTTGACTCATAACTTCACAAAGGATGCTTTCCCAGTAAATTCTCTTGCTTTTTCGAGTAGAACTCTCCCGTTTATACTAGTTACAGGCAGTGGTTTGAATCCCAAAGCTTTGGTTGGAGTTTTACACACATTTGCTGTTTTTATTGCTTAAAAATGCTTCCCAGCGCCTGCTGTACACTTTTTTTATTTTGACTCATAACTTCACAAAGGATGCTTTCCAAGTAAAGTCTCTTGTTTTTTGGAGTATAAGTCTCCCCGTTATACTAGTTACGGGCAGTGGTTTGAATCCCAAAGCTTTGGTTGGAGTTTTACAAGCATTTGCAGTTTTTATTGCTGAAACGTTTTCATTTTGACTCATAACTTCAAAAAGGATGCTTTCCCAGTAAAGTCTCCTCCTTTTTAGAGTAGAACTCTCCCCTTTATACTAGTTACAGGCAGTAGTTTGAATCCCAAAGCTTTGGTTGGAGTTTTACACACATTTGCAGTTTTTATCGCTTAAAAATGCTTCCCAATGCCTGCTGTTCACTTTTTTTGTTTTGACTCATAACTTCACAAAGGATGCTTTCCCAGTAAAGTCTCTTGCTTTTTCGAGTAAAACTCTCCCCTTTATACTAGTTACAGGCAGTGGTTTGAATCCCAAAGCTTTGGTTGGAGTTTTACACAAGTTTGCAGTTTTTATTGCTTAAAAATGCTTCCCAGCTCCCTCTGCTGTACACTTTTTTTTATTGTAACTCATAACTTCACAAAGGATGTTTTCCCAGTAAATTCTCTTGCTTTTTAGAGTAAAACTCTCCCCTTTATACTAGTTACAGGCAGTGGTTTGAATCCCAAAGCTTTGGTTGGGGTTTTACACACATTTGCAGTTTTTATCGCTTAAAAATGCTTCCCAGCGCCTGCTGTACACTTTTTGTATTTTGACTCAAAACTTCACAAAGGTTGCTTTCCCCGTAAATTCTCTTGCTTTTTTAGAGTAGAACTCTCCCCTTGATACTAGTTACAGGCAGTGGTTTGAATCCCAAAGCTTTGGTTGGAGGTTTACACACATTTGCTGTTTTTATTGCTTAAAAATGCTTCCCAGCGCCTGCTGTACACTTTTTTTTATTTTGAATAATAACTTCAAAACGAATGCTTTCCCAGGAAAGTCTCTTGGTTTTTTTGGAGTATAACTCTCCCCTTTATCCTAGTTACAGGCAGTGGTTAGAATCCCAAAGCTTTAGTTGGAGTTTTACACACATTTGCAGTTTCTATTGCTGAAAAATGCTTCCCAGCTCCCTCTGCTGTGCACTTTTTTTTTATTGTAACTCATAACTCCACAAAGGATGCTTTGCCAGCAAATTCTCTTGCTTTTTAGAGTAGAACTCTCCCCTTTAAACTAGTTACAGGCAGTGGTTTGAATCCCAAAGCTTTGGTTTGAGTTTTACACACATTTACAGTTTTTATTGCTTAAAAATGCTTCCCAGCGCCTGCTGTACACTTTTTTTATTTTGACTCATAACTTCACAAAGGATGCTTTCCCAGTAAATTCTCTTGATTTTTAGAGTAGAACTCTCCCCTTTATATTCGTTACAGGCAGTGGTTTGAATCCCAAAGCTTTGGTTGGAGTTTTAAACACATTTGCAGTTTTTATCGCTTAAAAATGCTTCCCAGCTCCCTCTAATGTACACTATTTTTATTGTGACTAATAACTTCACTAATGATGCTTTCCAAGTAAATTCTCTTGCATTTAAGAGTAAATCTCTCCCCTTTATACTAATTACAGGCAGTGGTTTGAATCCCAAAGCATTGGTTGGAGTTTTACAAACATTTGCAGTTTTTATTGCTGAAAAATGCTTCCCAGCGCCTGCTGTACACTTTTTTTATTTTGACTCATAACTTCACAAAGGATGCTTTCCAATAACTTCTCCTGCATTTTAGAGTAAAACGCTCCCCTTTATACTAGTTACAGGCCGTGGTTTGTATCCCAAAGCTTTGGTTGGAGTTTTACACACATTTGCAGTTTGTATTGCTTAAAAATGCTTCCCTGCTCCCTCTGCTGTCGACTTTTTTTATTTTGACTCATAACTTCACAAAGGATGATTTCCCAGTAAATTCTCTTGCTTTTTAGAGTAAAACTCTCCTCTTTATACTAGTTACAGGCAGTGTTTTGAATCCCAAAGCTTTGGTTGGAGTTTTACACACATTTGCAGTTTTTATTGCTTAAAAATGCTTCCCAGCGACTTTGGAAACTTTTTGTATTTTGACTCATAACTTCACAAAGGATGCTTTCCACGTAAATTCTCTTGCATTTTAGAGTAAAATTCTCCCCTTTATACTAGTTACAGGCAGTAGTTTGAATCCCAAAGCTTTGGTTGGAGTTTTACACACATTTGCTGTTTTTATTGCTTAAAAATGCTACCCAGCTCCCTCTGCTGTACTCTTTTTTTTTGTAACTCATAACTTCCCAAAGGATTCTTTCCCAGTAAATTCTCTTGCTTTTTAGAGTAAAACCCTCCCCTTTATACTACTTACAGGCAGTGGTTGAAATCCCAAAGATTTGGTTGGAGTTTTACACACATTTGCAGTTTTTATTGCTTAAAAATGCTTCCCAGCGCCTGGTGTACACTTTTTTTATTTTGACTAATAACTTCACAAAGGATGCTTTCCCAGTAAAGTCTATTGTTTTTGAGAGAAGAACTCTCCCCTTTGTTCTAGTTACAGGCAGTGGTTTGAATCCCAAAGCTTTGGTTGGAGTTTTACACACATTTGCTGTTTTTATTGCTTAAAAATGCTTCCCAGCGCCGACTGTACAAATTTTTTGTTTTGACTCAAAACTTCACAAAGGATAATTTCCAAGTAAATTCTCTTGCATTTTAGAGTAAAACTCTCCCCTTTATACTAGTTACAGGCAGTGGTTTGAATCCCAAAGCTTTGGTTGGAGTTTTACACACATATGCAGTTTTTATTGCTTAAAAATGCTCCCCAGCTCCCTCTGCTGTACACTTTTTTTTATTTTCACTCATAACTTCACAAAGGATGCTTTCCCAGTAAAGTCTCTTGCATTTTAGAGTAGAACTCTCCCCTTTATACGAGTTACAGGCAGTGGTTTGAATCCCATAGCTTTGGTTGGAGTTTTACAAACATTTGCAGTTTTTATTGCTGAAAAATCCTTCCCAGCGCCTGCTGTACACTTTTTTTATTTTGACTCATAACTTCACAAAGGATGCTTTCCAAGTACATTTTCTTGCATTTTAGAGTAAAACTCTCCACGTTATACTAGATACAGGCAGTGGTTTGAATCCCAAAGCTTTGGTTGGAGTTTTACACACATTTGCTGTTTTTATTGCTTAAAAATACTTCCCAGCGCCTGCTGTACACTTTTTTTTATTTTGACTCATAACTTCACGAAGGATGCTTTCCAAGTAAAGTCTCTTGCTTTTGAGAGTAGAACTCTCCCCTTGATACTAGTTACAGGCAGTGGTTTGAATCCCAAAGCTTTGGTTGGAGTTTTACACACATTTGCTGTTTTTATGACTTAAAAATTCTCCCCAGCTCCCGCTGCTGTACACTTTTTTTATTTTAACTCATAACTTCACAAAGGATGCTTTCCCAGTAAATTCTCTTGCTTTTTAGAGTAGAACTCTCCCCTTTATACTAGTTACAGGCAGTGGTTTCAATCCCAAAGCTTTGGTTGGAGTTTTACAAACATTTGCAGTTTTTATTGCTTACAAATGCTTCCCAGCGCCTGCTGTACACTTTTTTTATTTTCACTCATAACTTCACAAAGGATGCTTTCCAAGTAAAGTCTCTTGCATTTTAGAGTAGAACTCTCCCCTTTATACGAGTTACAGGCAGTGGTTTGAATCCCAAAGCTTTGGTTGGAGTTTTACACACATTTGCTGTTTTTATTGCTTAAAAATACTTCCCAGCGCCTGCTGTACACTTTTTTTATTTTGACTCATAACTTCACGAAGGATGCTTTCCAAGTAAAGTCTCTTGCTTTTGAGAGTAGAACTCTCCCCTTGATACTAGTTACAGGCAGTGGTTTGAATCCCAAAGCTTTGGTTGGAGTTTTACACACATTTGCTGTTTTTATGACTTAAAAATTCTCCCCAGCTCCCGCTGCTGTACACTTTTTTTATTTTAACTCATAACTTCACAAAGGATGCTTTCCCAGTAAATTCTGTTGCCTTTTAGAGTAAAACTCTCCCCTTTATACTAGTTACAGGCAGTGGTTTCAATCCCAAAGCTTTGGTTGGAGTTTTACACACATTTGCTGTTTTTATTGCTTAAAAATGCTTCCCAGCTCCTGCTTTTCACTTTTTTTAATTTTGATTCATAACTTCACAAAGGATGCTTTCCCAGTAAATTCTCTTGCTTTTTAGAGTAGAACTCTCCCCTTTATACGAGTTACAGACAGTGGTTTGAATCCCAAAGCTTTGGCTGGAGTTTTACAAACTTTTTTCATTTTTATTGCTTAAAAATTCTTCCCAGCGCCTGCTGTTCACTTTTTTTATTTTGACTCATAACTTCACAAAGGATGCTTTCGTAGTAAATTCTCTTGCTTTGTCGATTATAACTCTCCTCTTTATACTAGTTACAGACAGTGGTTTGAATCCCAAAGCTTTGGCTGGAGTTTTACAAACTTTTTTCATTTTTATTGCTTAAAAATGCTTCAAAGCACCTGCTGTACACTTTATTTATTTTCACTCATAACTTCACAAAGGATGCTTTCCCATTAAAGTCTCTTGCTTTTGAGAGTAAAAATCTCCCCTTTATTCGAGTTACAGGCTGTGGTTTGAATCCCAAAGATTTCCTTGGAGTTTTACACACATTTGCAGTTTTTATTGCTTTAGAATGCTTCCCGACTCCCTGTGCTGTACACTTTTTTTATCGTAACTCATAACTTCACAAAGGATGCTTTCCCAGAAAATTCTCTTGCTTTTTCGAGGAGAACTCTCCCCTTAGTACTAGCTTCATGCAGTGGTTTGAATCTAAAGAGCTTTGGTTGGAGTTTGACACACATTTGCTGTTTTTATCGCTTAAAAATGCTTCCCAGCGCCTGCTGTACACTTTTTTTATTTTGACTCATAACTTCACAAAGGATGCTTTCCCAATAGATTCTCTTGATTTTTAGAGTAGAACTCTCCCCTTTAAACAATTTACAGGCAGTGGTTTGAATCCCAAAGCTTTGGTTTGAGTTTTACACATATTTGAAGTTTTTATTGCTTGAAAATGCTTCCCAGCGCCTGCTGTACACATTTTTTATTTTGACTCATATCTTCACAAAGGATGCTTTCCCAGTAACTTCTCTTGCTTTTTAGAGTAAAACTAACCCCTTTAAACTAGTTACAGGCAGTGGTTTGAATCCCAAAGCTTTGGTTGTAGTTTTACACATATTTGCAGTTTTTATTGCTTGAAAATGCTTCCCAGCGCCTGCTGTACACTTTTTTTATTGTAACTCATAACTTCACAAAGGATGCTTTCCCAGTAACTTCTCTTGCTTTTTAGAGTAAAACTATCCCCTTTAAACTAGTTACATGCAGTGGTTTGAATCCCAAAGCTTTGGTTGGAGTTTTACACACATTTGCTGTTTTTATTGCTTAAAAATGCTTCCCAGCGCCGACTGTACAAATTTTTTATTTTGACTCAAAACTTCACAAAGGATAATTTCCAAGTAAATTCTCTTGCATTTTAGAGTAAAACTCTCCCCTTGATACTAGTTACAGGCAGTGGTTTGAATCCCAAAGCTTTGGTTGGAGTTTTACACACATTTGCAGTTTTTATTGCTTAAAAATGCTCCCCAGCTCCCTCTGCTGTACACTTTTTTTTATTTTCACTCATAACTTCACAAAGGATGCTTTCCAAGTACATTTTCTTGCATTTTAGAGTAAAACTCTCCACGTTATACTAGATACAGGCAGTGGTTTGAATCCCAAAGCTTTGGTTGGAGTTTTACAAACATTTGCAGTTTTTATTGCTGAAAAATCCTTCCCAGCGCCTGCTGTACACTTTTTTTATTTTGACTCATAACTTCACTAAGGATGCTTTCCCGGTAAATTCTCTTGCTTTTTAGAGTAGAACTCTCCCCTTTATACTAGTTACAGGCAGTGGTTTGAATCCCAAAGGTTTGGTTTGAGTTTTACACACATTTGCAGTTTTTATTGCTTAGAAATGCTTCCTAGCTCACTCTGCTGTACACTTTCTTTATTTTGACTCATAACGTCACAAAGGATGCTTTCCCAGTTAATTCTCTTGCTTTTTAGAGTAAAACTCTCCCATTTATACTTGTTACAGGCAGTGGTTTGAATCCCAAAGCTTTGGTTGGAGTTTTACACACATTTGCAGTTTTTATTGCTTAAAAATGCTTCCCAGCGCCTGCTGTACACATTTTTTATTTTGACTCATAACTTCACTAAGGATGCTTTCCCGGTAAATTCTCTTGCTTTTTAGAGTAGAACTCTCCCCTTTATACTAGTTACAGGCAGTGGTTTGAATCCCAAAGCTTTGCTTGGAGTTTTCCACACATTTGCAGTTTTTATTGCTTAAAAATGCTTCCCAGCTCCCTCTGCTGGACACTTTTTCTATTGTAACTCATAACTTCACAAAGGATGCTTCCCCAGTAACTTCTCTTGCTTTTTAGAGTAAAACTAACCCCTTTAAACTAGTTACAGGCAGTGGTTTGAATCCCAAAGCTTTGGTTGTAGTTTTGCACACATTTGCTTTTTTTATTGCTTAAAAAATGCTTCCCAGCGACTGCTGTCCACTTTTTTTGTTTTCACTCATAACTTCACAAAGGATGCTTTCCTAGTAAATTCTCTTGCATTTTAGAGTAAAACTCTCCCCTTTATACTAGTTACAGGCAGTGGTTTGAATCCCAAAGCTTTGGTTGGAGTTTTACACACATTTGCTGTTTTTATTGCTTAAAAATGCTCCCCAGCTCCCTCTGCTGTAAACTTTTTTTTATTTTCACTCATAACTTCACAAAGGATGCTTTCCCAGTAAAGTCTCTTGCTTTTTAGAGTAGAACTCTCCCCGTTATACGAGTTACAGGCAGTGGTTTGAATCCCATAGCTTTGGTTGGAGTTTTACAAACATTTGCAGTTTTTATTGCTGAAAAATCCTTCCCAGCGCCTGCTGTACACTTTTTTTATTTTCACTCATAACTTCACAAAGGATGCTTTCCAAGTAAAGTCTCTTGCTTTTGAGAGTAGAACTCTCCCCTTTATACTAGTTACAGGCAGTGGTTTGAATCCCAAAGCTTTGGTTGGAGTTTTACACACATTTGCTGTTTTTATTGCTTAAAAATGCTCCCCAGCTCCCTCTGCTGTAAACTTTTTTTTATTTTCACTCATAACTTCACAAAGGATGCTTTCCCAGTAAAGTCTCTTGCTTTTTAGAGTAGAACTCTCCCCGTTATACGAGTTACAGGCAGTGGTTTGAATCCCATAGCTTTGGTTGGAGTTTTACAAACATTTGCAGTTTTTATTGCTGAAAAATCCTTCCCAGCGCCTGCTGTACACTTTTTTTATTTTGACTCATAACTTCACAAAGGATGCTTTCCAAGTACATTTTCTTGCATTTTAGAGTAAAACTCTCCACGTTATACTAGATACAGGCAGTGGTTTGAATCCCAAAGCTTTGGTTGGAGTTTTACACACATTTGCTGTTTTTATTGCTTAAAAATGCTTCCCAGCGCCGACTGTACAAATTTTTTATTTTGACTCAAAACTTCACAAAGGATAATTTCCAAGTAAATTCTCTTGCATTTTAGAGTAAAACTCTCCCCGTTATACGAGTTACAGGCAGTGGTTTGAATCCCATAGCTTTGGTTGGAGTTTTACACACATTTGCTGTTTTTATTGCTTAAAAATGCTCCCCAGCTCCCTCTGCTGTAAACTTTTTTTTATTTTCACTCATAACTTCACAAAGGATGCTTTCCCAGTAAAGTCTCTTGCTTTTTAGAGTAGAACTCTCCCCGTTATACGAGTTACAGGCAGTGGTTTGAATCCCATAGCTTTGGTTGGAGTTTTACAAACATTTGCAGTTTTTATTGCTGAAAAATCCTTCCCAGCGCCTGCTGTACACTTTTTTTATTTTGACTCATAACTTCACAAAGGATGCTTTCCAAGTACATTTTCTTGCATTTTAGAGTAAAACTCTCCACGTTATACTAGATACAGGCAGTGGTTTGAATCCCAAAGCTTTGGTTGGAGTTTTACACACATTTGCTGTTTTTATTGCTTAAAAATACTTCCCAGCGCCTGCTGTACACTTTTTTTTATTTTGACTCATAACTTCACGAAGGATGCTTTCCAAGTAAAGTCTCTTGCTTTTGAGAGTAGAACTCTCCCCTTGATACTAGTTACAGGCAGTGGTTTGAATCCCAAAGCTTTGGTTGGAGTTTTACACACATTTGCTGTTTTTATGACTTAAAAATTCTCCCCAGCTCCCGCTGCTGTACACTTTTTTTATTTTAACTCATAACTTCACAAAGGATGCTTTCCCAGTAAATTCTCTTGCTTTTTAGAGTAGAACTCTCCCCTTTATACTAGTTACAGGCAGTGGTTTCAATCCCAAAGCTTTGGTTGGAGTTTTACAAACATTTGCAGTTTTTATTGCTTACAAATGCTTCCCAGCGCCTGCTGTACACTTTTTTTATTTTCACTCATAACTTCACAAAGGATGCTTTCCAAGTAAAGTCTCTTGCATTTTAGAGTAGAACTCTCCCCTTTATACGAGTTACAGGCAGTGGTTTGAATCCCAAAGCTTTGGTTGGAGTTTTACACACATTTGCTGTTTTTATTGCTTAAAAATGCTTCCCAGCGCCTGCTGTACACTTTTTTTGTTTTGACTCATAACTTCACGAAGGATGCTTTCCCAGTAAAGTCTCTTGCTTTTAGAGTAGGACTCTCCCCTTTATACTAGTTAAAGGCAGTGGTTTGAATCCCAAAGCTTTGGTTGGAGTTTAACACACATTTGCTATTTTTATTGCTTAAAAATGATTACCAGCTCCCTCTGCTGTACACCTTTTATATTGTAACTCATAACTTCACAAAGGATGCTTTCCCAGTCAATTCTCTTGCTTTTTAGAGTAAAACTCTCCCCTTTATACTAGTTACAGGCAGTGGTTTGAATCCCAAAGCTTTGGTTGGAGTTTTACACACATTTGCAGTTTTTATTGCTTAAAAATGCTTCCCAGCTCCCTCTGCTGTACACTTTTTTTATTGTAACTCATAGCTTCACAAAGGATGCTTTCCCAGTAAATTATATTGCTTTTGAGAATAAAACTCTCCCATTCATACTAGTTACAGGCAGTGGTTTGAATCCCAAAGCTTTGGTTCGAGTTTTACAAACATTTTGCAGTTTTTATTGCTTACAAATGCTTCCCAGCGCCTGCTGTACACTTTTTTTATTTTCACTCATAACTTCACAAAGGATGCTTTCCAAGTAAAGTCTCTTGCTTTTGAGAGTAGAACTCTCCCCTTTATACTAGTTACAGGCAGTGGTTTGAATCCCAAAGCTTTGGTTGGAGTTTTACAAACATTTGCTGTTTTTATGACTTAAAAATTCTCCCCAGCTCCCTCTGCTGTACACCTTTTTTTATTGTAACTCATAACTTCACAAAGGATGCTTTCCCAGTAAATTCTCTTGCATTTTAGAGTAAAACTCTCCACGTTATACTAGATACAGGCAGTGGTTTGAATCCCAAAGCTTTGGTTGGAGTTTTACAAACATTTGCAGTTTTTATTGCTGAAAAATCCTTCCCAGCGCCTGCTGTACACTTTTTTTATTTTGACTCATAACTTCACTAAGGATGCTTTCCCGGTAAATTCTCTTGCTTTTTAGAGTAGAACTCTCCCCTTTATACTAGTTACAGGCAGTGGTTTGAATCCCAAAGGTTTGGTTTGAGTTTTACACACATTTGCAGTTTTTATTGCTTAGAAATGCTTCCTAGCTCACTCTGCTGTACACTTTCTTTATTTTGACTCATAACGTCACAAAGGATGCTTTCCCAGTTAATTCTCTTGCTTTTTAGAGTAAAACTCTCCCATTTATACTTGTTACAGGCAGTGGTTTGAATCCCAAAGCTTTGGTTGGAGTTTTACACACATTTGCAGTTTTTATTGCTTAAAAATGCTTCCCAGCGCCTGCTGTACACATTTTTTATTTTGACTCATAACTTCACTAAGGATGCTTTCCCGGTAAATTCTCTTGCTTTTTAGAGTAGAACTCTCCCCTTTATACTAGTTACAGGCAGTGGTTTGAATCCCAAAGCTTTGCTTGGAGTTTTCCACACATTTGCAGTTTTTATTGCTTAAAAATGCTTCCCAGCTCCCTCTGCTGGACACTTTTTCTATTGTAACTCATAACTTCACAAAGGATGCTTCCCCAGTAACTTCTCTTGCTTTTTAGAGTAAAACTAACCCCTTTAAACTAGTTACAGGCAGTGGTTTGAATCCCAAAGCTTTGGTTGTAGTTTTGCACACATTTGCTTTTTTTATTGCTTAAAAAATGCTTCCCAGCGACTGCTGTCCACTTTTTTTGTTTTCACTCATAACTTCACAAAGGATGCTTTCCTAGTAAATTCTCTTGCATTTTAGAGTAAAACTCTCCCCTTTATACTAGTTACAGGCAGTGGTTTGAATCCCAAAGCTTTGGTTGGAGTTTTACACACATTTGCTGTTTTTATTGCTTAAAAATGCTCCCCAGCTCCCTCTGCTGTAAACTTTTTTTTATTTTCACTCATAACTTCACAAAGGATGCTTTCCCAGTAAAGTCTCTTGCTTTTTAGAGTAGAACTCTCCCCGTTATACGAGTTACAGGCAGTGGTTTGAATCCCATAGCTTTGGTTGGAGTTTTACAAACATTTGCAGTTTTTATTGCTGAAAAATCCTTCCCAGCGCCTGCTGTACACTTTTTTTATTTTCACTCATAACTTCACAAAGGATGCTTTCCAAGTAAAGTCTCTTGCTTTTGAGAGTAGAACTCTCCCCTTTATACTAGTTACAGGCAGTGGTTTGAATCCCAAAGCTTTGGTTGGAGTTTTACACACATTTGCTGTTTTTATTGCTTAAAAATGCTCCCCAGCTCCCTCTGCTGTAAACTTTTTTTTATTTTCACTCATAACTTCACAAAGGATGCTTTCCCAGTAAAGTCTCTTGCTTTTTAGAGTAGAACTCTCCCCGTTATACGAGTTACAGGCAGTGGTTTGAATCCCATAGCTTTGGTTGGAGTTTTACAAACATTTGCAGTTTTTATTGCTGAAAAATCCTTCCCAGCGCCTGCTGTACACTTTTTTTATTTTGACTCATAACTTCACAAAGGATGCTTTCCAAGTACATTTTCTTGCATTTTAGAGTAAAACTCTCCACGTTATACTAGATACAGGCAGTGGTTTGAATCCCAAAGCTTTGGTTGGAGTTTTACACACATTTGCTGTTTTTATTGCTTAAAAATGCTTCCCAGCGCCGACTGTACAAATTTTTTATTTTGACTCAAAACTTCACAAAGGATAATTTCCAAGTAAATTCTCTTGCATTTTAGAGTAAAACTCTCCCCGTTATACGAGTTACAGGCAGTGGTTTGAATCCCATAGCTTTGGTTGGAGTTTTACACACATTTGCTGTTTTTATTGCTTAAAAATGCTCCCCAGCTCCCTCTGCTGTAAACTTTTTTTTATTTTCACTCATAACTTCACAAAGGATGCTTTCCCAGTAAAGTCTCTTGCTTTTTAGAGTAGAACTCTCCCCGTTATACGAGTTACAGGCAGTGGTTTGAATCCCATAGCTTTGGTTGGAGTTTTACAAACATTTGCAGTTTTTATTGCTGAAAAATCCTTCCCAGCGCCTGCTGTACACTTTTTTTATTTTCACTCATAACTTCACAAAGGATGCTTTCCAAGTAAAGTCTCTTGCTTTTGAGAGTAGAACTCTCCCCTTGATACTAGTTACAGGCAGTGGTTTGAATCCCAAAGCTTTGGTTGGAGTTTTACAAACATTTGCTGTTTTTATGACTTAAAAATTCTCCCCAGCTCCCGCTGCTGTACACTTTTTTTATTTTAACTCATAACTTCACAAAGGATGCTTTCCCAGTAAATTCTGTTGCCTTTTAGAGTAAAACTCTCCCCTTTATACTAGTTACAGGCAGTGGTTTCAATCCCAAAGCTTTGGTTGGAGTTTTACAAACATTTGCAGTTTTTATTGCTTACAAATGCTTCCCAGCGCCTGCTGTACACTTTTTTTATTTTCACTCATAACTTCACAAAGGATGCTTTCCAAGTAAAGTCTCTTGCTTTTGAGAGTAGAACTCTCCCCTTTATACTAGTTACAGGCAGTGGTTTGAATCCCAAAGCTTTGGTTGGAGTTTTACAAACATTTGCTGTTTTTATGACTTAAAAATTCTCCCCAGCTCCCTCTGCTGTACACCTTTTTTTATTGTAACTCATAACTTCACAAAGGATGCTTTCCCAGTAAATTCTCTTGCATTTTAGAGTAAAACTATCCCCTTTTTACTAGTTACAGGCAGTGGTTTGAATCCCAAAGCTTTGGTTGGAGTTTTACACACATCTGCAGTTTTTATTGCTTAAAAATGCTTCCCAGCACCTGCTGTACACTTTTTTTATTTTAACTCATAACTTCACAAAGGATGCTTTCCCAGTAAATTCTCTTGACCTTTCGAGTAGAACTCTCCCCTTTATACTAGTTACAGGCACTGGTTTGAATCCCAAAGCTTTGGTTGGAGTTTTACACACATTTGCTGTTTTTATTGCTTAAAAATGCTTCCCAGCTCCCTCTGCTGTACACATTTTGTATTGTAACTCATAACTTCACAAAGATGCTTTCCCAGTTAATTCTCTTGCTTTTTTGAGTAAAACTCTCCCCTTTATACTAGTTACAGGCAGTGGTTTGAATCCCAAAGCTTTGGTTGGAGTTTTACACACATTTGCAGTTTTTATTGCTTAAAAATGCTTCCCAGCTCCCTCTGCTGTACACTTTTTTTATTGTAACTCATAGCTTCACAAAGGATGCTTTCCCAGTAAATTATATTGCTTTTGAGAATAAAACTCTCCCATTCATACTAGTTACAGGCAGTGGTTTGAATCCCAAAGCTTTGGTTCGAGTTTTACAAACATTTGCAGTTTTTATTGCTTACAAATGCTTCCCAGCGCCTGCTGTACACTTTTTTTATTTTCACTCATAACTTCACAAAGGATGCTTTCCAAGTAAAGTCTCTTGCTTTTGAGAGTAGAACTCTCCCCTTTATACTAGTTACAGGCAGTGGTTTGAATCCCAAAGCTTTGGTTGGAGTTTTACAAACATTTGCTGTTTTTATGACTTAAAAATTCTCCCCAGCTCCCTCTGCTGTACACCTTTTTTTATTGTAACTCATAACTTCACAAAGGATGCTTTCCCAGTAAATTCTCTTGCATTTTAGAGTAAAACTATCCCCTTTTTACTAGTTACAGGCAGTGGTTTGAATCCCAAAGCTTTGGTTGGAGTTTTACACACATCTGCAGTTTTTATTGCTTAAAAATGCTTCCCAGCACCTGCTGTACACTTTTTTTATTTTAACTCATAACTTCACAAAGGATGCTTTTCCAGTAAATTCTCTTGCATTTTAGAGTAAAACTATCCCCTTTTTACTAGTTACAGGCAGTGGTTTGAATCCCAAAGCTTTGGTTGGAGTTTTACACACATTTGCAGTTTTTATTGCTTAAAAATGCTTCCCAGCTCCCTCTGCTGTACACTTTTTTTATTGTAACTCATAGCTTCACAAAGGATGCTTTCCCAGTAAATTATATTGCTTTTGAGAATAAAACTCTCCCATTCATACTAGTTACAGGCAGTGGTTTGAATCCCAAAGCTTTGGTTCGAGTTTTACAAACATTTGCAGTTTTTATTGCTTAAAAATGCTTCCCAGCTCCCTCTGCTGTACACCTTTTTTATTTTCACTTTTAAATTCACAAAGGATGCTTTCCCAGTAAAGTCTCTTGCTTTTTAGAGTAAAAGTCTCCCCTTTATCTGAGTTACAAGCAGTGGTTTGAATCCCAAAGCTTTAGTTGGAGTTTTACACACATTTGCTGTTTTTATTGCTTTAAAATGCTTCCCAGCTCCCTCTGCTGAACACTTTTTTTATTGTAACTCATAACTTCACAAAGGATGGTTTCCTAGTAAATTCTCTTGCTTTTTAGAATAAAACTCTCCCCTTTATACTAGTTACAGGCAGTGGTTTGAATCCCAAAGCTTTGGTTGGAGTTTTACAAACATTTGCAGTTTTTATTGCTGAAACTTTTTCATTTTGACTCATAACTTCACAAAGGATGCTTTCCAAGTAAATTATCTTGCATTTTAGAGTAAAACTCTCCTCTCTATACTAGTTACAGGCAGTGGTTTGAATCCCAAAGCTTTGGTTTGAGGTTTTACACACATTTGCTGTTTTTATTGCTTTAAAATGCTTCCCAGCTCCCTCTGCTGTACACTTTTTTTTATTGTAACTCATAACTTCACAAAGGATGGTTTCCGAGTAAATTCTCTAGCTTTTTAGAAAAAAACTCTCCCCTTTATACTAGTTACAGGCAGTGGTTTGAATCCCAAAGCTTTGGTTGGAGTTTTACAAACATTTGCAGTATTTATTGCTGAAACTTTTTCATTTTGACTCATAACTTCACAAAGGATGCTTTCCAAGTAAATTATCTTGCATTTTAGAGTAAAACGCTCCTCTCTATACTAGTTACAGGCAGTGGTTTGAATCCCAAAGCTTTGGTTGGGGTTTTACACACATTTGCAGTTTTTATTACTTAAAAATGCTTCCAAGCTCCCTCTGCTGTACACTTTTTTTATTGTGACTCATAACTTCCCAACGGATGCTTTCCCAGTAAATTCTGTTGCTTTTTAGAGTAAAACTCTCCCCTTTATACTAGTTACAGGCAGTGGTTTGTGAGTTTTACACACATTTACAGTTTTTATTGCTTAAAAATTCTTCCGAGCGCCTGCTGTACACTTTTTTTTTTTTTGACTCATAACTTCACAAAGGATGCTTTCCCAGTAAATTCTCTTGCTTTTTCGAGGAGAACTCTCCCCTTTATACTAGTTACAGGCAGTGGTTTGAATCCAAAAGCTTTGGTTGGAGTTTTCCACACATTTGCAGTTTTTCATCGCTTAAAAATGCTTCCCATCTCCCTCTGCTGAACACTTTTTTTATGTAACTCATAACTTCACTAAAGATGCTTTCCCATTCAATTATCTTGCTTTTTTGAGTAAAACTCTCCCCTTTATACTAGTTACAGGTTGTGGTTTGAATTCCAAAGCTTTGGTTGGAATTTTACACACATTTGCAGTTTTTATTGCTTAAAAATGCTTCCCAGCTCCCTCTGCTGTGCACTTTTTTTTTATTGTAACTCATAACTTCACAAAGGATGCTTTCCCAGTAAATTCTCTTGCTTTTTCGAGGAGAACTCTCCCCTTTATACGAATTACAGGCAGTGGTTTGAATCCCAAAGCTTTGGTTGGAGTTTTCCACACATTTGCAGTTTTTATTGCTTAAAAATGCTTCCCAGCTTCCTCTGCTGTACACTTTTTTGATTGGATCTCATAACTGCACAAAGGATGATTTCCAAGTAAATTCTCTTGCTTTTTTGAGTAAAACTCTCCCCTTTATACTCGTTACAGGCAGTGGTTTGAATCCCAAAGCTTTGGTTGGAGTTTTACACACATTTGCAGTTTTTATTGCTTAAAAATGCTTCCCAGCGCCTGCTGTACACTTTTTTTATTTTGAACTCATAACTTCACAAAGGATGCTTTCCCAGTAAATTCTCTTGCTTTTTCGAGGAGAACTCTCCCCTTTATACTAGTTACAGGCAGTGGTTTGAATCCCAAAGCTTTGGTTGGAGTTTTCCACACATTTGCAGTTTTTATTGCTTAAAAATGCTTCCCAGCTCCCTCTGCTGTACACTTTTTCTATTGTAACTCATAACTTCACAAAGGATGCTTCCCAGTAAATTCTCTTGCTTTTTAGAGTAAAACTACTCCCCTTTATACTAGTTACAGGCAGTGGTTTGAATCCCAAAGCTTTGGTTGGAGTTTTACACACATTTGCAGTATTTTATTGCTTAAAAAATGCTTCCCAGCACCTGCTGTACACTTTTTTTATTTTCACTCATAACTTCACAAAGGATGCTTTCCTAGTAAATTCTCTTGCATTTTAGAGTAAAACTCTCCCCTTTATACTAGTTACAGGCAGTGGTTTGAATCCCAAAGCTTTGGTTGGAGTTTTACACACATTTGCTGTTTTTATTGCTTAAAAATGCTCCCCAGCTCCCTCTGCTGTACACTTTTTTTATTTTCACTCATAACTTCACAAAGGATGCTTTCCCAGTAAAGTCTCTTGCTTTTTAGAGTAGAACTCTCCCCGTTATACGAGTTACAGGCAGTGGTTTGAATCCCATAGCTTTGGTTGGAGTTTTACAAACATTTGCAGTTTTTATTGCTGAAAAATCCTTCCCAGCGCCTGCTGTACACTTTTTTTATTTTGACTCATAACTTCACAAAGGATGCTTTCCAAGTACATTTTCTTGCATTTTAGAGTAAAACTCTCCACGTTATACTAGATACAGGCAGTGGTTTGAATCCCAAAGCTTTGGTTGGAGTTTTACACACATTTGCTGTTTTTATTGCTTAAAAATGCTTCCCAGCGCCGACTGTACAAATTTTTTATTTTGACTCAAAACTTCACAAAGGATAATTTCCAAGTAAATTCTCTTGCATTTTAGAGTAAAACTCTCCCCATTATACGAGTTACAGGCAGTGGTTTGAATCCCATAGCTTTGGTTGGAGTTTTACAAACATTTGCAGTTTTTATTGCTGAAAAATCCTTCCCAGCGCCTGCTGTACACTTTTTTTATTTTGACTCATAACTTCACAAAGGATGCTTTCCAAATACATTTTCTTGCATTTTAGAGTAAAACTCTCCACGTTATACTAGATACAGGCAGTGGTTTGAATCCCAAAGCTTTGGTTGGAGTTTTACACACATTTGCTGTTTTTATTGCTTAAAAATACTTCCCAGCGCCTGCTGTACACTTTTTTTTAATTTTGACTCATAATTTCACAAAGGATGCTTTCCAAGTAAAGTCTCTTGCTTTTGAGAGTAGAACTCTCCCCTTGATACTAGTTACAGGCAGTGGTTTGAATCCCAAAGCTTTGGTTGGAGTTTTACAAACATTTGCTGTTTTTATGACTTAAAAATTCTCCCCAGCTCCCGCTGCTGTACACTTTTTTTATCTTAACTCATAACTTCACAAAGGATGCTTTCCCAGTAAATTCTGTTGCCTTTTAGAGTAAAACTCTCCCCTTTATACTAGTTACAGGCAGTGGTTTCAATCCCAAAGCTTTGGTTGGAGTTTTACAAACATTTGCAGTTTTTATTGCTTACAAATGCTTCCCAGCGCCTGCTGAACACTTTTTTTATTTTCACTCATAACTTCACAAAGGATGCTTTCCAAGTAAAGTCTCTTGCTTTTGAGAGTAGAACTCTCCCCTTTATACTAGTTACAGGCAGTGGTTTGAATCCCAAAGCTTTGGTTGGAGTTTTACAAACATT